>NC_046322.1:33466042-33766042 GCF_009819535.1 Lacerta agilis
TTTGTTGCTTAATTCTTAATTACTGCTGCATAGCAAGATATGTGGCACTGTGATTAGCTTCCTAACAAAGAGGGCTAAAGTGTGCAGCTAAGGGGTAATAATACTGATCAGAACTTGGAGTGGTAAAGACCTCGTGCCATTTTTTCTCAAGGCATCTTTGATGTTGCTACTTTTATGCGCTCTCGAAAGATGATTGCAATCTAGGATTGCCATTTTTCACACAGAAATGCATTGCCAGTTGCCTATGGACTAATGGGAAGCTATTTAATGCCTGTTTCCCCCATACACACGCTCGCCAATCTGATCTGAAACTGTTTCAGATAAAATTCAGCAAAACCTTTAATTTACATTTCACTTTAATATTTGCCTTTAAAAAAAAAATAGCCTCTACTGTTTTTAATCTCTCTGAATGCATAACCAAGAGTTGGAATTGATGCATCTTTTGAACACAATCCTTTGTAAATATTAAGATTTAATCATAACTACATATTTTTTTAAATACTTTTGGTCATTCTACGTGACTTTAATCAGATTAAAAGTGGTGCTCAGTCTTGCTTGCTTAAATGTACACAAGGGACCATTGCCTGGCTAGCCATTAAAAATAACCCTAAATCTTAGGTGGTATTGGTGGTTTCTTTGCAGCCCAAATTTAGTCATGCACAGTATACAATTAACATCAAGGTCTCCAATTTACTTGGAAGTAAGTGTCTGTTAGTTGCAACCTACAACAACAACAAAACAGTTTACTGTTCTGCAGAATGAAGTCTCTTGTAGTTTCTTCGTAGAACTTTAAAAAAAAAAAATACTCAGAAATCCAGAAAGATCTCTAAGGTCATTCAGTCCAAACTTTTGTATGAGTCATGATTACAAGCTTTAAGCTATCAGTGGGAAATTATAGCATTTCAAACACCTTATTAAGGGGAATGCTTCTCCCTCGCTATATTCTAAAAATCAAAACACACACACACACACACACACACACACACACATATATATATATATATATATATATATATATATATATATATATATGTAACATGATATGATAGGGATTATACACCAATGCTGGTCCTGTTTAATGTGATCAAGGAGGATATGCACAAAGACTTGAAATCTTTACTAAGCATCATCTTATGATCAAGAATGTGGAAAAGTCAATAGGTTCCATCAGATCAGGAATGGCTATTAACATGTTTAGAAGTTGTGGAAATGAGTAAATTAGCTGCGCAGATTCAAAGGAGAGAAGGCAGATTACAGAATGCCAACTTTGCTGAAAGCTGGAATTGCTTTGTTAACTTCTAAAATGTAAAACCTGGAAATGCGAGCCTTGAAAGGAATCTATTTCTGTTAATGTCAATAATGAAAAAATAGTTTTTTTGGGGGGGGGGAATCAAATAAACATAAGCACCAGAACAACATATATTACCAGTCAAATAAAAGCAGCAGTTAAAACATCCCACTGCAGATTAAACTTTAAAAGCCTGAAGCTGATGCCAAGAGGGAAGGAGAGAGAGAGAGAGAGGGGGGGGGTGCATTTCATACAGCCCAGTACGTCCTTCCCTCATTTGCCATTCATCTTAGCATTCTAAGTCAGGCCTGCAGAGACGAGCTGAGTGTAACGGCAGGCTGGAGTTGTAAATGTCTTGTTATTTAAGTTGAAATACAATATACTCTGCACACACTCAGGAGATCCGTCATCATTATTGCTTCTTTCAGAATTAATTCCAGGCAGTGAAAATGAATTCTAGAACTTGATCAAATTGATCTCTGGTCACACTCACAACATATGTTTAAAGGGCGTTTTATGCCACTTCAACGGTCATGGAGAACCCCCAGGAACTGCAGTAGCAGTTTGTTCAGGGCTCTGACCCCACAAAGCTGCAGTTCCCAGCACCCTTGACAAGCTATAGTTCCCGGGATTCTCCATGACTGTTAAAGTGGGATGATACTGATCAAAAATATTGCATATTCTGGTCCTGAAGTTGGATGGAAATCTGTTTGTGGGGAATTAACTTTGAGTATAAAGTGAAACAAATATGGGCAGTATATGTCAGAAGAGAATGGTGTTGTTAACACCTTACCGTCCTCTCAGCTCAGGTTGGTTTACCTAGATGTGAGTTTCCCCTAATCTTCACAAAAGCCCTGTTAAGTAGTGTAGACTGAGGGGAGGGGGGGTAAAAAAGGGGGCAAGATCACCCATTCCACTTCTTAGCTAAGTGGGGATTTGAACTCTGACACCCCTGACCAAAGAGTCGAGCACTCATAATTACTATACCAAAGTGTCTGCTTTCTTCTTCATTAGTGAAGGTATTGTAATAATTAACTTTAGGGGGTGGGGAATCCCCATGGTCCATGCATCCATTCTCTGAGGTGTGATCTACACATTATCATAATACGGAGGCCGTTTAGCATCTCATGTGGTGAATCTGGCAGTCCTTTTTTTCCAGCTGCCACAGTAATGGTGCTCTCTGCAACTGTATCCATGCTTCACACTAATCTCTCCCCCCCCCCAATGAGCTATATTCTGTGGATGGGCCACAGCTGTTCACATGCTGAGGAAAGTGAGTGGGTGAAACAGCCCTTATACGCAGCTTAATGAACGCAATCAATCAGTGGTGCCATAGGACCAGTGGCAGAGCGCATGCTTTGCGCATACGAGGTCCAAGGTTCAGACCTAAGCATCTCCATCTAAAAAGCTCTTGGGTAGCAGGAGAGTGAGGCAAAGGACCCCAGCCTGAGAGCCTCTGCCAGCTGGAGTCGACCGTATTCAATAAGATGAATCATGAATGCTTAAGAAATTCGGGTTTCTGTGAATTCCATTGCAAACTGACCTCATCCATGCCTTTGAGTATATTGAAACTTATTTATCCTTCATGAAATTTGAGGTGCTGTCCTCAGCTCAAAAAATAGTAAAAAAGTACCAAAACATGACACGGAAAAATGCGTATTTTTGCATAAAACATGCATGTTGCTATAAAATATGTATTTGTGATAAAATAGAAAATAAAAGATGTACTTAGATTAAAAAGTGTGTACTTAAATAAAAGAAAAATAAATAGCACAGGTTAACGTGGAAACAGAATGAGTACATGTGAAACGGACTCAAACTGGAAAAGACTGAGCCATCCATCCCTAAGGCAATACAAGGGAAGTTTTATATGTTCTCATATCAAGTCAGATTTCTTTTAGCCTCAAGTTGATAGTTGCTATATCAAAGTTTTGTTTGTTTTAAAGTGGGGGGGGGGCTTTTATTCCTTGCTCATGTATGCCAGTCATTTTATCAGCCAAACAAATTGGATATAGATGCCATGTTAAAATGTAAGTTATCTTTATAGAGAGTAGTGGGAGAACCTGTTACTTTCATTAAAGGTTTGACTGCCAAAAATCTTTAAGTGACATCTGCACATCTAATATTAGACAATACAATTTGAACTACTTGCGGCAGTTTCACAAAGTGCTCTTAGAGGGGAGCAGTTCCTTCTCCCCAGGATATGACATTTCAGCTTCTCCCGCTCTTTAGGATACCAACATGTCTTCCAGAGCTGAGGCCAAAGGCTCTATGCTTTAGCCATCCAAGTATTGATATTATCTCAGCGTTACACCCTAAAATATCTTACTGTGGCATTAAAAACTGCCCCCCTAATGTGGAATTAAAAAAAAAATCCCCTGTAGACTCAGAGTTGTGGATAAGGGAATTGAAAAGAGTTCCAAAGAAACTGGCACTAAGAGTTAGAACTGAGAAAAGAAAAGAAAAGAATCTTAGCTTAATTGCCACACCATCCACATTCTTCTTTACTTTCCAAGCTTTAAGTTTTAAACACACACACACACACACACACACACACACACACTCCTGCTTTTCCCCACTCTGAACTCTCACCGCCTCCTCCTCCAATCTGGCTTCTCTGCCTCCTTGACAGGCTTTTTAGCCTCAAGTTGATAGTTGCTAAATCAAAAGTAAAATGCAAACCAAAGTTTCTTTTAAGAAAGAACTGAGAACAATGCTTGCTGCAAAGGCAGCCTCGCAGAACCAGCCCTACCGTTAGGCATAGAGCAATGTGGCCACTCCTGGCAGCTGATTAGAGGTGTCATGAAAGGGCAGTGAATTGCTACTTTTTAAAAAATAAAAAAGGATTATTATTCTATATTTACTCCCAATGAGATGTGCATGTGGGATTTTTCAACATCCGGAATAATTTAACCAGACCAGGAGAGGCTGGTCCATTAAGGCAAATGGGGCACTGCCACACCAAACTCAGTATTCCCTCAGCCAGCCCCCAACTGCCTGCATTATATACATCCAGACCAGAAGGTCACATTGGCTGCCACTTTCCTCCTCCTTAATCTCATGAGTTGTTGCTTGTAAGAAGAAGATGGGGACAAAACTTGTGTTAGTTGACTCTGCCTGTTATTGGCTCTGGCTCCACCTACTATTTGAGCCTTTCACCCTACCAATCCCAATGGGCACCAGCCGACATTGAGCCAGTTCTTAGTAGTAGGTGTCTTAACCTGCGAGAGGCAGCAGCATCTGCTCCTCTGCCTCAGACAGCAAAATGTTGGGGGCCAGTCCTGTGGCCAGGGAGCCTCATTCCCGCTACAGTTTCCTCTCCTGCAGCGAAAGGTCAGGCCTGTGGTACCACAACTAATGTACCAGCTGCGGCACTGCAAATTGTGCAGTTCGGTTGCTATCAATGTTGCCTTTTTTAAAGCCCTGGCGCTGGCCACAGGTGTTTCTAAATTGGAGCCCAATCCATACCCACCCATTCACCTGCTTGGCCCAATGCTTCCAAAAGCCTTTCTTCAGCCCCGCCCCCTTCACGCACTGTCTTCATTCCTCCCTCCTTTTAGCATTGCTTAAAATGGGTCGCTTGGCCAGGAGGCATGGCAGGGACAGCCCACAAAAGCAGAGGTCATTATCAGGTGAAATGCTGACAGCAAGCCGAGGGATGGAGTTGCCCATGCCATGAGGCTGCTACAAGGATGCAGCACATTTTGAATATGTCTATTTGGGGCCACTCATCGGGTGGCTGGGGGCAAAACAAAACCCTCCCCAAAAATCACGGCGAAAAAATATTTTTCTCTGTAAGTTTCAGGAGTGCTGCTAATCTTATTTAACCACATCCAAGTCGCCAAGGGTTTTCCATGTTTTCCTTTCTTAACCTTAAAAAAGAAGAAGTCCTATGCTACTCAAAACAACACAAGTCACTCTCCCCATCTTCCCAGCTGCTATACAACCTGGAATGGTTTGGGAGTGACATGATGCCGTGTCACATTGCTCTGTTTCCAGTGCATTCTGGGAAGCATGGCTGGCACAAAGTGGAATGGGGCTCTCTCCACAACTTCTCGCTAGCTGGCAAGGCCCAATAAGACAAGAGGCAATCCCTTCCTGAAAAGTTTGGTTACTTTTCTCCCACCCATCATTTCGATGCATAATACAGTCCATTGGACTGCCAGTTGGCCATCTTTGTCTTACAGAATGTGTTCTCCCATATGACACACATACACCAATTCAGATCTAACATTTGACCAACACTGAAACAGGACAACAGTGGGATTGAAGACAACAGTGACAGAAGCTTCCTTATATTTGTCTAATGATCAGAAACAAAACCCTCACTGTTAAGGGTAAATGGCTGTGTATGATTGCACAGATATAACAGGGAAAAGAAACACATATATTTGCAGAAGCTGCAGGATAAACTGCTGGTAAAGGTGACTTAGCATTTGAGATACAGAAGTTAAACATTTTGGACATAATGAATAAAACCTTTAAAAATATTTTGTTCCAACGTGAGCAGGCGGTGCTCCTTAGCAATGCATTCTGTGTACTGATGCACTGTTTTCCACATTCACTTTGGGAAATTGGGGCAGTAATCAATTCAGTGTGAAAAAGAGAAAGAAAAGGAGGGAAAGAAAATGCCAAAACATGGTGCAGCCATCTAGCAAACCTATCAACAAGAAAAGTTGAGATGGGGAAGCCAGCACCAGATACATCTTCTCAAAGCATATCAGTAAGGGATTAAAAAAGGCAATTTTGCTTTTATTAAAATGTGATACAAAATTCTACCAGACACTGCTAAGATTTCCAGCTGGCCCTTTTGATTATATAATTACAACTGATTCAAAACTTCATATGAAAGGAAGACTTGATAGGGGTCTCACATGCATGCATTAAGTTTGCAATATTTGATTATTATTATTTTAAAGTAAGAAGCATCCTACATGCATTTGCCACTGAAATATCCCTTTACCAGGAGGAATTGAGAACTTCAATCCCTTGCTGTGCTCAGTCTGATTCAGATTATAGAGCACCTTAGGATACAGACAGGCCACTGTTATTTGTCTGTAAAATTCTTTGCCTATCTCTGGTGCTGTATAATGAATTGATGACAATAATTAATTGTAATTATACCATTCCAAAAAGGACTTGCTCTGTTATCAACAAACTTGTAATTAAACCACATGTCCAAGGAGATCTTAAGCATTTCTTGCCCTTTATCTACTTGTACAAAAACCTAGATTATCAGATGTTGATGCAAGAAGGTTTTCTTTTTAAAAGGGGGGGGGGGTGAGAAAGAATAAAACTTTGGATTTAGAACCAAATTAAATGTGTTAATGACAGGCTTTAATTTTGTGCTTCAGTAGCATTTTTTGTGGCCATAAAATATTTTCTCTATAAGGTTTGTGTGTCAGAATGATATCTGTGGTTGTGGCCAAGATTACTTTTGTTGGTAAAAAAATTTCCTCCATCCCTTTGGTGAACTTGATTGAATGGATTGTGTCTAATTGACAGGATCAAGTTAGATTACAATATGAAAATTCACTACACAAGATTGTCAGGATCCTAGTGGGAAAATCCTAAACACATTTACTCAGAAATAGAGCTCATTGGTGCTGACTCCCTGCTAATTGCTTAGGATTACAGTCTTACTTTCCTGATATGAAGGTTGCAATCCTAAACACCCTTTAGGGTAAATCCCATTAAAGTCATAGGGAGTTATTTCTTAGTAAACCTTGCTGCATGAATCTGATTTACCTGAAAGGAAATGCTGTTGGTTTTTATTTATCTTATTTCTGAGTAGGAATGGGGAGAAATTCAAATCAGTTCACATTTAAAGATAAATTCACACTTTCTGAAAGAATATGAGAGGTGACTCACAAATATCCTTTGAAATTTGCACCTCTCCAAATTTTGCAGTGCAGTTCTCCAGCCAAGCAATGTGTGCAAAAATGCATATATTGGGGTAAAGTGTGCATAAAAATGCATATATGCATGAAAATAACATACTAAATTCCTTATATTAGGGGGAATGTTTTGGTTTTTTTAATGTGTATATTAGGGAAAATTGCATATAAACGTGTATTCAGCAAAATTCACACTAACCGTTGATGAATTTTTCATCAGGACTTAAAAAACAGTATTGCAATCTAATATGGAAATGTGGAGAAATGAATTTAAAACTGGAAAAATAAGAAACTGAGAGAAATGAAAATTGACAGATTCACCCAGCCCTACTTCTGATTAAAGGTCCCATTCCACGATACATTGGGTGAACATTTCTGAACCTAGTTACAGGTGGGTAGCCGTGTTGGTCTGCCATAGTCGAAACAAAATAGAAAATTCTTTCCAGTAGCACCTTAGAGACCAACTGAGTTTGTTCTTGGTATGAGCTTTTGTGTGCATGCACACTTCTTCAGATATCTGCATGCATACTTCTTCAGGTATCTGAAGAAGTGTGCATGCACACAAAAGCTCATACCAAGAACAAACTCAGTTGGTCTCTAAGGTGCTACTGGAAAGAATTTTCTATTTTGTTTCGATTTCTGAACCTAGTGATAGGACAATTTCCCTCAGCTCATTTTGGATTCAGCTAAGCAAATGTTAGATTTATTTGAACATATTTGAGGGGGCAAAGTCCTGTATTCTAAGGGTTCTCTCACTGGCTTTGATTGGTGTCCCTTATGATGCAACAGGCATGTACCTTATCTAGTTCCCAGCACCAGACATAGTAGAGACGTACTCGGAAATTCAACCCCCCACTCCCTTCAAACACACTTTTGTTGTTGTTGTTCAGTCGTTCAGTCGTGTCCGACTCTTCGTGACCCCATGGACCAGAGCACGCCAGGCACGCCTATCCTTCACTGCCTCTCGCAGTTTGGCCAAACTCATGTTAGTAGCTTCGAGAACACTGTCCAACCATCTCATCCTCTGTCGTCCCCTTCTCCTTGTGCCCTCCATCTTTCCCAACATCAGGGTCTTTTCTAGGGAGTCTTCTCTTCTCATGAGGTGGCCAAAGTACTGGAGCCTCAACTTCAGGATCTGTCCTTCTAGTGAGCACTCAGGGCTGATTTCTTTGAGAATGGATAGGTTTGATCTTCTTGCAGTCCATGGGACTCTCAAGAGTCTCCTCCAGCACCATAATTCAAAAGCATCAATTCTACGGCGATCAGCCTTCCTTATGGTCCAGCTCTCACTTCCGTACATTACTACTGGGAAAACCATAGCACACTAGGGGAAAGAAAAGCATATTAAATCTGAATAAGAAACACTATGGCCCATCTAGCCCAGCAGGCTGTTCTCACAATGGCCACCCAAATGCCATTTGTAAACCCTCAAGTAAAACCCAAGAACAAGGGCACTCTCCTCTCCCGTGGATTCCAGCGACTGGTATTCAGAAGCATTGCTGCTTCCAACTGTGGAGGCAGAGCATAACTGTCATGACTCAGAGTCATTGATAGCCTTATCCTCCATGAATTTGTCCAATCCTCTTTTAAAGTCATCTAAGTCAGTGGCAATCACTGCCACCTGTGAGAGCGAGTTCCATTGTTAAATTATTTCCACTCCTTATAGCCTCCACATAATAAAAATCTTCATCGTCACTATCAAAATTACTTTTCTGAGGTAACCAAGGTCTATCTTCCTCTCCCAGTTGAGCAGCAACAACAAGAACAGATCTTTTAGAACAAATACAGGCAACTAAAGTTTGTTTCTGGGTAAACTTGCTAAAATAAACAAGTTTTCAGTAGGCATCTAAAACAAATATAGGGTACCGGCCTACCATCAATAGACAGGGAGTTTCAAAGCACAAGAGCTGCCTGGGAGGGATTAGCCACATAGCTCACAGCAACATCAAGTTACATCAAGCATAAGAAGTTAATATTAAGCAACCTGCATAGCAGTTCAGATTGTAGTTCACGTAGTCTCACAACAAGCAACAAGAGTCACCGCAAGAGTAACTGCTTTAACATTGAAGAACCCTTGTACAGGCTCTTACAGAACACTTTACTTCAGGCATTCACTATGTTGAATACTGACTGTTCATGCCCACAACCTCACTTTATATTTTGAAGCAGAGAAAAACATACAAGAAGACAGGTGCTCAATTTGCAATGCAGTCAAGCACTGTGTGATGGACAAATTTGCACCACAAAACCTGGTAATTACGAACTTTAACAAGATCTCTAAGACTCGTTGTTGTGTACCCACTAAAAGCTACAATGTTGGGATTGCATGGTCATTTTTGACCACTGATATGTGACATTGATTCAGAAGATTACTAAAATGCTAATATGTGTGGAATTGTCCCAATGCTCTCCAGAGGTATAGATTTATGGTTGTCAACTACTATAATTGCTTTTGCCCAACACTTATTGACTGACTGACTGACTGGATTTCTTAATTCCAAAATCCACAGCTGGACAATGACAAAGTTTTCTTGGTCCTAAAATAGGTAGATCAGATATCAGGTTGATTGCTTCTTTATATGCTTTCATCACCAACAGCTGGACTTTGGCTGTTGTTCTTTAAAGCATTTTCTGTTTGGTTTCTTTTTTGCTAATACCACTGACATTTGTTGGATCCATAACATTTCTCTTTCTCACACACAAAGACACACCATTTAAAAATCTGTTTTCCTGTTTGTTGTACACACTTGCAGTCAAAACTTATTAGAGGCACAGAAACTGTATGGTTTACAGGGGCATCTCCATCTCTATCCACTTAGTGATGTGAAAACTTGAAAAAGTTATGGTCTTACCTGATGCTGTTGTTGGGCCAGGCCATTACATTTTGCTGCCTGAGGCAAAAAACAAAAACAAAATGACACCCCCCATCCCCATTCCATATAGAGAAACCAACCAGACTGGGAGTTGAATCTTGCTTCTACACTGGCAGCAGGGCACCATACTTGCGTAGGGACACAGGAACAGATAAAGTTACCTGTCTTCCAATACCTCATCCATACTCCCTAGCCACTAGCATTTGATACCTAAGGTCTTAGGCACTGGGTAGTTGACTCTGCCTAATGGCAGAGCTGGCCCTACATAGTTGGTGGGTGACCACCTATGTAACAAATAGATTTTAGGATTTAAATGACCTGGAAATTTCCTTTCCTAGCCTCCAAAATGTGACATCTTCAGAGTAGAGAGATGAGGATTACGACACCATTAGGGAAGCAACTAGAAGAATTTGAATTTGTACAGACAGAGTCACACAGGGAAATTTTCATCTGGAGTTAGCTGGACTATTTGGGAATCAGATGCAGGATTGGGGTTTGGGGTTTGTTCCTCACAGTGTTTCCTTTTCAAAGACCCTGTGGTTGCACTCAGAGAGCATTTCATTGTCATTTTCCCGATGTTTCCTTACCTTTCAATTTTTGTGCTTTATGTGATATTTCACATGACACAAAAGTCATTTCTGAAAATATAATGGAAGTTTAGCACTCATTTCCATGTTAATTGCTTCCAAAATGAAATCCACTTGCAACCCTGTTAACCTGGAAAATCACAGTTTTGTGCTGTGATTTCCCCACAATTTCCATTGATCATGCTGCCACCACTCATGTAATGAAATTTGGGGTGGTATTCTGCCATATCATTTTTTTCCCTGCCATTGTGTGTATGTCCATGTGCCATGGTGATGTGCCGTAGAGCGGCAGGATGTAGGTCAAACTCCCGGCTGAGGTAAGGTGGGAGGGCACACTGTGTAAGTTTGTGCTTTACAGTCCCCTCCCACTGCACCTCATTTCCCTGCACATCCTCGGTCCCGGATGGGCTAAGAGGGTTACATGCCAAGGCCTATGCCAAGTTTCCCACATTCTGAAGTTAAATAAAGTTGTGGCCAATTTGAACCCATACTTTGGTCTCTGGTCTCATTCTTGGGGGGGGGTAGGCTCTATGGACGGGGTTCAGCGTGTGTGCTCGCAATGAAATGTGAGGTGGTATTCTGCCATATCATTTTTTTCCTGCCATTGTGTGTATGTCCATGTGCCATGGTGGTGTGTCTGGTGACATCTTTTGTTGTGTCACACCATGACCACCAGTGTGAATTAAATTTAACCCAATGTGGCAGAGTATCAATCAAAAGGGAATATTAGAAACTAGGACAGAAGCACTGGCATCACAACCAGGAAAACCAACATAGTAATCCCCACATTTGAATGCACCCTATAAGTCTTCTGTGCTCTTGCATACAAAGATAACTAAAGTCTGCAGTGCTGCCCCTAGGGAATGTGGGGAGTGTGTGTGTAATATACATATATATTTTAAATTGTTTTGTTGTGAATGCTTGCAGTGATTTCTTTGAGATTTGTTTTCTTTCTGACAAGATTTCTGCGTTGGTGTTAGGCAGATTTTCTAGTCTTCAACAAACCAGATGGCCATCCAAAAATGTGATATGACAATTTTTTAGAGGAGATTTAAGAAACTAAATCCATCAAAGGAATAACAAGCAGGGTTTTTTCCCCAAGAGAATTTGAACTATTAAAAATAAATATTTTTACTGTCTGCTTTTGAACTATAATAAATAGCTGCAGGGATATCTACCTAACTTCTATCTTTAGGGAAATTAAAAAAAAACTGGGTATGGGTTTTTTATATATAAAAAACCACCATCTTTATTAATGAAATACAAGTTTTATCTATGTGTAGCCACCCAGTATTATCACCAGAATTGAAAAGCCTGATGATACTTTAATAAGTATGTTGCTTACTTAACAGAAAACACTCAGCTTGAGAACATGGAGATTCAGATTATTATTTGCTGAAATGTGGCTGTAGAGTTGATCTTGTGAGTCTCTTTAGTCCAAGCACCTTGAAAGAAAGTATGAACTCCAGGAAGCAAATATCCAAAGTATGGCATAACTCAGTGGTAGAGCATCTGCTTTGCTTACAGAAGGTTCTGTCTCCAGGCAGGGCTGGAAAAGAACCTTATCTAAAATCCTGGCTAGCTGCTGGCAGTCGCCGTAGAAAATACTGAGGGGTTTTCTGACTGCCTCGGTACAAGGCAGCTTCCTGTGAATAGTATATGTGAAACATGGCTAAAGCTGCTTAGCATGTGGCCACAGTTTCCAGAAGCATCCAAAAAGTTGGGCAGTGCACTATTTCAATGGGGAACCTTGTAGAATCATAGAATTGAAGAATCTTAGATTTGGAGGGGACCCTGAAAGTCATCTAATCCAACCGCCTGCAATGCAGGAATCTCAGCTAAAGCATCCATGACAGATGGCCATCCAACCTCTGCTTAAAACTTCCCAATGAAGGAACATCCACCATCTTCCAAGGGAGTCTGTTCTACTGCCAAAAGTTCTTCCTGGTGTTTAGTCAGAATCTCCTTTCTTGTAACTTGAAGCCATTGGTTTGGGTCCTAGCCTCTGGAGCAGGAGAAAGCAAGCTTGCACCATCTTCCACGTGAAAGCCCTTTAGATATTTGAAGGTGACTATCATATCTCCTCTCAATCTCCTCTTTTCTAGACTAAACACACCCAACTCCCTCAACTATTCCTCATGGGGCTTCATTTCCAGAACTTTTATCATCTTGGTCACCCTCTTCTGCACACGTTCCAGCTTATCGATATCCTTCTTAAATTGTGGTTCCACTTTCAGTGGAAACAGATATTATTATTATTATTATTATTATTATTATTATTATTATTCTCAACTGTGCTTGCTTTAGATTTTGGAACATGCCTATAAATTCTTGTGAGAGGATGGTGGCAGGAGCAGAGCTTAGATTCCCCCATATCACATCACCATGGTATGGTCCACACATGGCACTGTATTTCTAGTCCTCTTGTTCTGCTGGTTGCGTTCCGCAACAGATGAAACCCTTTAGTAATGGTTATACATAGGGATGAGGGAGAAATCCCATTCAGTTTGCAAACATACCTAATTCACACTTTCTGAAACTATACGTGAACCGAAACACAGCCATCCTTCATAATTTACACGTCTCTGGATTTTGCAATGCAGTTCTCCAGTCAAGTCATACATAATTAGTGGAAACAACAGAGAAAATGTGTTTTATTAGAGGAAATTCCTTTGCAAAAATGAGAACATTAGGCAAAATTGCATTATAAAGATGCATATTTGGGGGAGGGAATCACACTAAAATTCTAATGAATTTTCAAGGGGAAATTAGTTTGTTTGTTTTTTAGAAAAAAACACATGCAAACTGATGTGGAAATGTGGATAACTGAACTGAGATTAGAAAAATGAGAAACCGAGAGAAGCCAAAACTGATATAGTTGCCCATCACTAGCTATAGATGGAGGGATGTGTAAAAAGCATTGCCCCCCCCCCAATAGAATTAACAGGTCAGAATTATGCATAAGCTTCACACTGAAAAGCCCCTAGTAACACATAAAATTTTCAAGGCTGTATAGTATGTATTTGTATTCTTTCCCTAGTATTTTCAGTTTTACTACTCTCCTTTAGCACAATCTATCTTTAAAAGCCATGTTAAAAATAGATTATACTCTCCCCACCTCTTCTCTCTTTTTTGGTGACAGGGAAGTAGGGTTATCTTGGGCTTATGCTAGAGGAAAGGGCAGCTGAGGTGAGTTTGTGTGAGCACTTCTCTTCTGTGGTCACACTGTCGTTTTGCCAAGGACTGCAGTCAGGGGTGTTCCCCCCCCCCCTTCCCAAGTCTCAATACATCCCCGTGAAATAGTTGCTGCAAACATGAGTCCTGGCCTTATGCACCGGCATAAAAGGGATGTAGCTTGTCCATGACCGTAACTGATTTTCTTGTCTGCTTGCCCCTCCTCGGTGACCTGACCACAAAACCCACCAGAGCAATCCTAGGCCTTGTACTGTTTACCATATGAATTTAGCAAAGTACACACAGCCCAGCTCTGGTGTCGAACCCACGAACAAAAGCTGATTTATGGCCACCAAATCCATTTTTAATGAAACCTTTCCCAAAATACCAACAGAATGTTTATATTTCCAAGGGCAGCTCAATAGCAAAGGAAGAAAATACACCCCAAGAACAACCCTCTCCTTGGTTCTTGACTCAGGAATACTTTGGGTAGTCATCCTGCCTTCCAGTGTAATCATTATTTTGCAACCTCTATGGGATAAACAACTATTCCTTTCGGGAATAGAGCTTCAGGGGCGGGGAGAGATTCCACCCACTCTCGTCTTGCTTCCTATTAAATATTAAATACCAGTATTGGATAAGCAATGTGGGGGGGATGTGAATGACAAGATCAATCTGGTTAATAACACAAGCTGTTGCTTCTTATACCACAGGTGATACACAGAAATCTGCATTGCGGCGATTATGTCATGCCATGTGTTTTCTGGCATTGTAGCAGGAAAGATGACGAGTTGGTCTGAAGAAGACTAAAGTTGTTGATGGTGTTGAGGGTTAAAAAACAAAACAAAACACCTAACCAAAAACTAACCAAACATAAACTCCTAAGTTTTCATGGTTTCAGTGAAAGCAGATGAGCTGTTATTTATGCCCCCTTTCAAAATAAAAGTTTCCCCAAGTTTATTATAAAATCTATATAATAAAAACCTGTAAAATCCAATATGCAAAAAAAGTTAAACTAAAAGCAGCAGCATAAAGTAGCTTTATTTATTTTGCAGTGTGTCTGTGTGTACATATATCCTGTCTCTCTCTCTGTGTGTGTGTATGTGTAAACCTAATTCCAAATGGTTTGTGGTTTTAAAGATCAATAAATGGGGCCTGGAAGTGAATAGGTAATTGGTGCAGCTCACACGAAATTAGTAGTCTAGTAGTCTAGCATGGCTGCAGCTGGGGCATAGGTAACCAAGGCAAGGCCCACTGTTAATAGGGCCACATCTGGTGTATTAACCTGAGATAGCAAAGGCCAGAATTTTTAAATAAATAAATATGAGGTGCTTGGTAAATATGGGGGGGGGCTATTGGGTTGTTGTTTTTATTTTTATTATGTGTTTTGTGGTTTTATATCTTGATTTTATTCTGTGAACCACCCTGAGACCCCCCAGGTATAGGCCGATATATACATTCTAGTAGTAGTAGTAGTACAGTGGGTGCCAGAACAAAATGGTCACCATGGGCAGCCAAAGGAGAAGAAGAGGTGATGGTACTACCATCACAAAAAAGCACCGCCACTGCCAATGCTTCAACAGATAGCACTGAGTCCAGGAGAATCCCCTGTTTAAAAAGGGTCATGTAAATTCATCCTAGGACCATGCTGTATACACACACACACACACACACACACACACACACAATGTATACTAATGCCATTGGTTTTAAAGTCTAGTAACTTCAAGTCCTTAAGAACCCATTTTCTCCATACAAAAATGGAAGATAGCAGACAGGAGAACTAATTAGCAAAATATATATATATAGCAGTAGGAAACCAATCCATTGAAAATGTTTTACCCATACTGTTCTTCAACTCTAGTGGTTCATGATTACTGACATTTTAACTCTGTTTCAGAGACTATCGCTGCAGTATATTATAGCTGAGAGTGAGAGATGGTTTGGGTGATCTTCTTTACAGCTTTGATTGTAATCAATAGTAGCCGACAGGGTTTCGGCTAACTGGGAGTAGAAATGCTACTTCAATAAGAACAGTGTTTTCTTATGACAGGGATAATTATGTAACTCCAGAGAGCTTTGTGGATCTAACTGTGACATCGAGATAAACCCTCCCGGGTGATTGATTTCTCTATTATCTCAGCAAAGGGAAAGCCTGTGGCCATGCACAGCTCAGTTTAGAAGAAAAAGGAAAGATATTGGATTGATATTGGCCATAAAAATGTTGCCATTAATGCACTCTGTGTATGTGTGTAGCTACAAGAGCGAGGGAAATACATAGAAATGGTATCTGATAGACACACCTCAGAACTGGAATGAAGAAGTTATCTGCAGACGGGTTGAAATTGTCATCAGGATGTGTGTGTGACACACTGCTCTATGTCTCATATCCATTTCCATACACCAGAGAGACTGAAATTCTGGAGAAACTTGTGGGATGGATGAGGACAAATAAGCTGAAACTCAAACAAGAGGGAGGTACTGTGGGTGGGGAAGTTGGACAGTCTTAATGTTTTGGTTACTTCTGGGTGGCATCAGCTGGATCCCTGGAAAGAAAAGTTTCAAAAAGCAGTAAAAAAAAAAGTTTTCTGAGAAATTTCAACGCAGCCCTACTTTCAAATAACACGTTAGCCCTGTTTAGGTGTTAAGATTGAAGAAGGAATTGGAACATGAATAGGGGACACAGAGCTGTGCACTCAGGCCCAGAGCGGGTTCCCGATCATTAGAAGGGTTGTAGCTCAGTGGCAGAGCATGCACAAGGTGGGGGGGGGGAACGCCATTGTCAGTTAATGTAACAAATACTGAGCTAGATGGACCATTGGTCTGATTCAGTATTAGGCACCAGTACGTTTCCGAGCACAATTCAAAGTGTTGGTGCTGACCTTTAAAGCTCTAAACAGCCTTGGCCCAGTATACCTGAAGGAGCATCTCCACCACCATCATTCAGCCTGGACACTGAGGTCCAGCGCCGAGGGCCTTCTGGCAGTTTCCTCACAGGGAACCAGGCAGAGGGACTTCTCAGTAGTGGCGCCCACTCTGTGGAACACCCTCCCATCAGATGTCAAGGAAATAAACAACTATCCGACTTTTAGAAGACATCTGAAGGCAGCCCTGTTTAGGGAAGTTTTTAATGTTTGATGTTTTATCATGTTTTTAATATTCTGTTGGGAGCCACCCAGAGTGGTTGCGGAAACCCCGCAAGATGGGTGGGGTATAAATAAATTATTATTATCAGGGGTGTACAACTTCCAAGAGACTGCAATCTCCTCCCACTATAGATAAACTATAGATAAACTGGGAGTGATCTATCCATTGGATTGACCAGAGGAGTGAGCCAAAGTTGTTGAGCTTTTTTTAGGGGGAGAGACCAGAGATCGACCTGAGACAGCCCACGATAAACCAGTAGATCATGATTGACCTGTTGGACAGCCTTGTTCTTGTTCTTGTTCTTGTTGTTGTCATCTTCCTAAGAAAACCCATTCAGAACTTCCTGGAATGGAGCTACTGCTTGTGACCCCTCTTACCCCTTCATGGGTTGAAAATTGCAATGTCCAAATAGGAATCTTGTTGATGCCATGTTTCTGCAGCCTCTTGATGGAAACAGACAGGCAGACAGGCGGGCGACACTTGCTGCTTTTGGTATGCAATAGTAGACATGGTATGCCCATGACACAGGCAGACAGAGCAGCACAAATGTTTAGGATTATGTTACACTGATTGTGAAGCTAGATGTAAGCTGCTCACTCGACTAAGGACTTATTTACACTCGCCTTTGGAAATTTACCTTTCACTGCTTGAAGGAGCACACTGAAGCTCCTTCTGTTGAAGAAACCCATTCATTACGAGAGGAGATAGAACCTGTTGGTTATTCGCAAGCAATCTATCATCCTTGGGATCCAAGCTTTACACAAACTTTGGTGTCACCCGCCCAAGCTGCCCTACTGGAACCTTCAAGTTCATGGGAATGACCAGTACTAATGATCCCTGAACTGTTTCCCACACGCAGCCGAGAGCCAGCTGTTACTCTTTAGCCCCAGCTTTTCCCCTCTAAGCTGATTCAGCAGTAAATTTATGTCACTTTCTCTGCTGTCTCCCAGGATGGCTTTGGGTGTATTCTAGGCAGGCCCATCCCTGAAGAAGAGTCATAAACATCACTCACAGTTAAGGGCTTGGGTAGCAGAAGAGACAGGTGGACAGCTAAAGATAAAATAATAGCTGATGACTGAGAGAGAATGTTAGCATATTCTAAACACTTTCTTAGTACTAATGTGCAATAGTCTGCATCTGCACATAAGCATGAAAGAGTTGTATATGTGCATATTTTATTTACTTGCTCTATATACTGTAATTTACATTGGAGCCTTGCAAAAAAAAAAAGTTGACTAGAAATCTCCATTCGCATACTTGCACATGGAGCCTACGTGCGTAGAACAGGGATGGGAAACCAGCAGCCTCCCAGATGTTGCAGGACTACAACTGGATGAGAGTCCAAGTCCAAGAACTTTTGCAAGGGCGCAGTTTTCCCTCCCTGGCATAAAGTGAGGAGCATTCTTTTAGCTCAGCCCCAACGTAACATTTTTAAAAAAACAACCACAAATTATGTGCAGGTCACACTCCTGCTCGCAAGTAGGGGATCTGTGCATAGGGGGCTGTGCTCCTACTTGTGAACAGGAGATCGTGCACTAGGTTCTCTTTTCATACAAGCGCATGCAACAAGCTATTGTTGGGAAATGCTGCAGGAACAGGGCTAAAACTACAGGCTTGCTGCTCACCTTACACATTTATTCGTTACACACGAGTAATGCATGAACAGGACTTAGAACGAAATGTGCATGAGCCAGAGAGAGGGGGGGTGCTATTGGACCAAATTCAAGGTGCTCATACTAATGTAAGGTAAAGGTAAAGGTAAAGGGTCCAGTCGCGGATGACTCTGGGGTTGTGGTGCTCATCTCGCTTTACTGGCCGAGGGAGGCGGCGTACAGCTTCCGGGTCATGTTGCCAGCATGACTAAGCTGCTTCTGGTGAACCAGAGCAGCGCACGGAAACACCATTTACCTTCCCTCTGGAGCGGTACCTATTTATCTACTTGCACTGTGTGCTTTTGAACTGCTAGGTTGGCAGGAGCAGCGACCAAGCAACAGGAGCTCAGCCCGACCTTCTGATCAGCAAGCCCTAGGCTCTGTGGTTTAAGCCACAGTGCCACCTGCGTACAAAGCCTGAAAAGGAATTGGAACCCAAGATGTTGAAGCAACACCTTCACCAATATGTTCTGACCTGCATTCTGCAGTTTGGGGGAGAAACCATACACATAGTCCTATGAGTAGGAATAGTGGGTACCCGAGACTGGGTATTTTCAGTTGCAGCTACCGGTATTGAGCTCCCTCCTCAGGGAAATCCTGCAGTCCTCCTGCATTTAAAAACATGTAAAATATTCTTATTTGTCTTAGTTTGGCCGATTAGGTATTTTATGAGGGGTTGTTGTTTTTTACACTGCTGGTTTTAACTATGTCTGCAGTATGTCATAGTGCAAGGGAGACATGGTGGAAATGCAGCTCGTCCCCATTTGCAATCTGCCAGTAAAGTGCTGGATTTGGTGACTCCTCTGCCACAACCATTTCCTTCCCTGACCCAGAAGGTTTGCTCTGCCCAGCTGCAATCCTGCATGGACACTTACTGGGGAGTAGGGATGAGGGAGAAATTCAGCTCGGTTTTAAAGGCAAACCCACAAACTTTGCATTTCCCAAATATGTGAAGAGAAACACTGCCAACTTTTCTAAGTCACACTTTGAATTTTGCAATGCAGTTCTGCAGCCAAGTAATGTGTATACTAAAGTGCATTAAACATGCATATATTGGTGAAAACAGCATGCAAAAAAAATGCATTATATCAGGGGGAATGTGCACATTAGGCAAAACTGCACAAAAATATGTGTCTTGGGAGAAATTTGCATTAAACTGCTTCTGGCTTTTCATTTAAAAATAAAATTTAAAAATGATGTGGAAATGTAGTTAACTGAAATTAAGACTGCAAAAAATGAGGAAAATAAAAATGCACAGACCCTGCAGTCCATACCTGGAAGTAAGCCCCACTGAAAACATAGTGACTTACTTCTGAAGAAACATCCCTAGGGGTGTGCTGTTAAATGTAATTAGAGCATTTTCCGCCTTGATGTTTACAGAAATGTCATCTCTATTGGCAAAAAGCTCCAGTATAGAGAGGGTGTAAAGTCATTACATTCCAATACAGAATGTAAGCCACAGGTTAGAAAATTCTTTAAGAAAAGTACAGCACTAAATAACTTTATATGCCTGCTCCTTACAATTGCAACTGTTTTCAAGGTGAATAAAAATCCACTGAAATCTTTTCATTTTCTATGAATGTCGTTGCCATTTTATATTAGAAAAAATAACACCATCCGTCTGTAAAGATGGAAGTAACTGGTCTAGTAATGCAGGTTAATGCTGGTGGAGAAGGAATTCAGTTCTTGGGGAAATATGGAATTAGCAATAGGTCTCATCAGGTATATGCCTGCCAGTCTTAAGACTACAATTTCGGCATTGTAAGAAACTAAATTCACTGGGTACATCCGAAATGAATCTTCCATATCCACAGCAAAACTAGGACAGGAATTTGGATCCTGAATTCATATAACTTCCAGTGTGCCTCAAAGTGTTGGATTTGCGGTTTAGGCTCGGCCAGTCTGACACCTAGACCTTAATGCCAGGTTTTTGTGAAATCATTTCCAGGTTCAGAAATAGATTTCATGTCCGCTCCATCCCCAGAAAACCTAATCAGGGGATGAAGGGAAGAGGAATCCCATCTAAATCCTATTTTTAAATGAGGGAGAGGGTTGTTTTTTTTACTTTTAATTTCCAAATTCATTTTCAAAAGTGACAGCAGAATGTGATCGGCTGGCAAACGGGGTGTTCACTCTTTAGCCATGCCAGCAGAGCAATGCGCCCTTGATCTTTCCAACTGAGCTGTTACCCAGGGAGCAGGTTTTGGAGCAAGTTCTGCAGCGCCCAGACGTCAGGATGCAAAAATAATGCTTAAAACAGACAGACACATTCTCACTTCTCTAGCAGGCTCAGTAAATGGAAATGAAGGATTGGGCACGAGTGTGGAAGGTTAGAGGCACATCCCCTGCTATTTTGAGTTTGAAAAAGAAGTCAGAACTCATGAAATTGGATTTTGAACTTTATGACACAAATCCCAGAGGGCCAGGCATGTTAGTCTGTTGCAGTAAGAACCAAAAAAAAAGTGTCTAGTGGCACCTTAAAAACTAACAGGTTTATTGTGCCATAGCCTTTTGTGAATGAGAGCCCACGACATCAGATACATGAACTGTTAAATTCAGTTGGCAAATATAGATAAACAGTGGGACCAAATGGCCAGGATATACAAACAAGAGTTGCCGTCTGTAACTTTATGCAAAGCTGCAATGTATATATAACCATTCCAGTGGCCATTCACAAGAGCAGTACTGTACTTGGTGATAAAACCATCTTCCTGGCTTTAGTATGCTTTTGTTGTTGTTCAGTCATTCAGTCGTGTCCGACTCTTCGTGACCCCATGGACCAGAGCACGCCAGGCACGCCTATCCTTCACTGCCTCTCACAGTTTGGCCAAACTCATGCCAGTCGCTTCGAGAACACTGTCCAACCCTCTCATCCTCTGTCGTCCCCTTCTCCTTGTGCCCTCCATCTTTCCCAACATCAGGGTCTTTTCTAGGGAGTCTTCTCTTCTCATGAGGTGGCCAAAGTACTGGAGCCTCAACTTCAGGATCTGTCCTTCTAGTGAGCACTCAGGGCTGATTTCTTTGAGAATGGATAGGTTTGATCTTCTTGCAGTCCATGGGACTCTTAAGAGTCTCCTCCAGCACCATAATTCAAAAGCATCGATTCTTTGGCGATCAGCCTTCTTTATGGTCCAGCTCTCACTTCCGTACATTACTACTGGGAAAACCATAGCTTTAACTATACGGACCTTTGTCGGCAAGGTGATGTCTTTGCTTTTTAAGATGCTTTTAAAGATGCTGTCTAGGTTTGTCATTGCTTTTCTCCCAAGAAGCAGGCATCTTCTAATTTCGTGACTGCTGTCACCATCTGCAGTGATCATGGAACCCAAGAAAGGGTTATGTATGCTAGTTTAATGCAACTAATGAGAGGGAAAGCCTGGTTCTTGAACAAGTCCTAAATGAACATAATCAAACTTACTATTACTTACTATTACCACTATAGCTCGGTAGTTTACCCCTGGATTTGAGACTATGGCATGTTGCTATAGTTCCTCTGTTGCAGAGTGTTTTTTGAGAATGTTATTCCACAAGTTTCTGGATAATGACTTTGCATTATCAAATAGTAACTATTTATTCTCTTGCACAGAGATGGACAGGTTTGTCTTATGGAGAAGAGGAGAAGTGTTTGCAGGTGATGGCAGGATGAAGAGGTGAATGAGGCCCTGATGGCCTGAATGCTGATATTATATCCCATAATAGTGCCCCTGAGTGAATACAGGGGCAGAGCTACAATTTAAGTTTGTTGAAGAGCCCCAGTGGGACGTCTATAAATGAGGAATGGGTGAGAGAAATTCATTATTCAGTAGAATACCAATGATAACTGGTTTTAACTAGGAGTTGTAAATGACAAAACACAGTGTTGTGGTTCTCTTCTGGCCTTACCCTATAGTAAACTACTCCTGAGTACCAATCTGACCTTGTCGTGTCAGTTTATTGGGTGGTATTGTGGCTTCTGGTAAAATTAAATATGAATTTCTCTAAAGATGTGCTGGGGAGGAATCCTTTTTCTCACCGCTGACCACAACCAACCCTCATATATCCAGTGGAAGCACTGCCAAAGCAAAAGATATAACTTCCAGACAGGCTTTTTGAGCAGAAAAGACACCAAATCAGCTGGATGTGACAGCATCAAATTGACAGATATTGCTGTCATCCACAGAGTTAGGCTACTATGAGAATTCAGCTCCATACCGGAAACTTCCTTCCTAACAGCACAATCCTGTACATGTTTAACCAGCAGAAAGTGTTCAGTTGAACTTCTTCCTCACTAGGTGATAGGATTAAAGCCTTAAAGGAGTACAGATTGCAATATATCAGTACTCAGGTTGGGAGTATGGAGTACAGTTGCCCAAGGGTCACAGGCACCAATTGGAGCTTTCCTGTGATGTCACTGCCCATGTGACACAATGTGCTTGCTATTTTGTGATCTCTAACAAATAACAGTAAATGCTGAGTGTGTCCTCTCTTTCCTACTGAAATGCAGGAGCACTCATGTAGCCCTTTCAAAATGGCCACAAAAGTCAAACGTCAGCTACGATTAAATAAACACGATGAGTGGATGTAAGAGAAGGATTAAAACTGCCATCCCTGCATTAACAGAATCATTAAAGAACATTAGTTATCTCTGCCTCTACCATAGGGCATAATCAATAAGCACTTCCACTGAGTTTTCTTCACACATGTCATGGATTTAATCATATAAGGTGCTTTTGTGACCTGTTGCACAACTCTTGCAGCTGGGGTGTTTGATCTGAAGGCATGTAATGTTGTGCATCTCTCTGTCTGCATTTCTCCATAGTCCTTGGGAGCAAGCAGAGATCTATTGAAATCCAGGTCACCGACCTCAATCCAGTCTCCATACCATGGTGTTGAAAACAAGCCTGATTTCCTTCAGCAAGACTTGCAACAGTTCATAGCTCTGAAGATAAGCATGCCTTCCTGTTATCTTTAAGGATTACTATATGGTTTCTACTCACAATATTATTTTTAGAGTTAAGGCAAAATGTATCCAAATAGAATTTTTGGCAGTTCCTTTTAGGAAAAAAAAATCATCCTGAACTATTGAGTACATTTCAGTCCACCCCTGAAGAACAATTGGGGAAATTGCCTCCCCAATTTATCGATCCATGCACTATGGCTCCAGTTTTAATATTATTTTATATTATCCAACCATACAAACTTAGTAAGCTTAAATTTCCTCAGAAGAGAGTTTTCTAAGATAAACTATTGCTGAATTTCACCTCTCCCATGAGCATATTCAGCAAAATCCCCATCTTTTCTCCATCCACAAATAATGTGGAGAACTAAAGAATGCCACTTTAGCTCAGCCCTATTTATTTTGCATGGGGGGGAGATCCTGTAACCCCCTAAAACACTTTGTAACAAACTTTGATTTAAACACACTGAGGTGTTGATACACAGGAGTGTGTACAAATGTATGATAGGACCTGGGAGGCATAGCCTTGGTGTTCAGGGCAGATTCATCTGGGAGGACAGAGTCCTTGCTAACCCTGACCCAGCACCACAACTTTGAGTTGAACTCTTGAGCAAACTGGTTACCATTGAAGATGGCTCAGTGGTGTAGCATGGGTTGCCAGTGCCTGGGGTGGAGAAAGTTTTGCACCTCCCTGGTGGACTGGGCAGCTGGGGTGGGGTGGATGTGCCCACATGGAGGATGAACGGAGCCAGGGCCGGATTTAGGTTTCATGAAGCCCTAAGCTACTGAAGGTAATGGGGCACTTTATATGTCCAGCTGTCCTTTGTCAACAACAAATGGTCGCTGTTTTTGTGCTGAATATATGCTATATCGTAATTTATGGACCTAATAGGTATCTAAAGCCATTTGCAGATAACAAATAGGAGCCTACAAAACAATGTTGCTGTATGTAGGTTTTGTTTTATTTGTTTCTTGTCTTATATTTTGGAAATGTACATCCAGTTTTTTCCTTTACATTTTTTGGGGGGCCCCAAGAGAGTGGGACCCTAAGCTATAGCTTGTTTAGCTTATACGTAAATCCAGCACTGAATGCAGCCCACCTCCAACAGGCTTCTCACCCGCTGCCTCAATCCACCTGCCCACTAGATTAACCTGCCTGCTGCCACACCTCAGCTGCCAGGGCTCCATGCCTGTCGTGAGGGCGCCTGATTGTGCCACCTCAAAAATGTAAACCTGGGGCCACAGCCCCCCTGCCCCCCATGCTACGCCTCTGAGATGGCTTAGTATAGGTGTAATTTGATCTAACCTCTCGACAGCTGCATTTTGAACCAGTTAATGTTACCAAATCATCTTCAAAGGCAGCCCCTGATAAAATGGGACACTCTGTTCACTTTCCACAAAGAAAGCACACCTCTTTTCTTTTCCACTGTAATATAAGCATTTGTTAAGTGCCAGAATAAGTTATGATTCTAGACCTAGGATAATGCCAACAAGCAATTTCCATGACTAGGCATGCATATTGACAAAACAATGGCACAGATACAATTTTCTTGATTTGCTCAAGGCTCATTTGCTCATTTATGAGACTGCACATCAGTGAGTGTGGGCAGATTGTATACAACTGTCAAAATTTCCAGTTTCAACCATGTTTGTGAATCTGCTTTAGGCATGGGTACAAGGTTTAAACTTAAGCAAGTTACCCACACATAACCATCTAAATAAAACACAAGCTGTTGTCATTGGACCAATCAACCCTGATGCAAATAACCAGTGAATCAACTTCTAAGTAAGGTTTCGATAAGGATGTTTTAGTCTTACAACACAATATACAATATTTACACTGAAGTCCTCCCAGTGGGGAGAAACAAATAAGAAAATGTGTAGATTTTCTTCTCTCCTTCGGAAATTGAAGAGAGAGCATTGTCTGCTTGAATTCACAGAAATAAATAGGGCATGAGCCACTATTAAAGCTCTGCAATATGCCGAAAGGGGCACAAAATAAGGGCATGAAATATTTTTGATGGAAAAAGAAAAAATCAAAATCAAATTCACCAAGTCCATTGGTCTCTTGTAGCTGTTAAGGCAGACTTGAGTAATAAAGGATGTGTATCTGTGCTTCCACTCAAATATTTCCTCTCCTATCACTCTTGTTATTCCTCAGCGTAATCAGTTTTTGGTGACGTGCATTTTTGCTGCCCAGCCAACTAAACATATTACAAGATTACATTGCCGTTTAATCCAATGTAATTGTTGCCCTACAAACATCAGACCACTGTCAGCAAAATCTCTCATTCTGTATCTCTGCCGAAGGCAAACCAGTGCCTCTGCCTCTTAGTTAGTGAGAAGTCATGCTGCTAACTTCTTTCAGCCTATATCGTCTGGATAGGAAACAGCTGAGGAAGCTCTCATTGAATTTATTTCCTGCCCCACAGGTCAAACTTTCTCCCTTCAGTAGTAGTTGTAGTACGGTTACTACAGGCAACTGTCCAATAACACAAAATACAAGATCACAACCTCGGTAAAAAATGATTATAAAGAATGGCAAACTAAGGACCAGCAATTGTAACATCAACTTTCAGATACCATAGCACACATCAAATTGTCTGCTAAGGGAACAAAGGTTGCCAAAGATTTTTGGTATACAGGTAATGCAACACCCTAAGGTAGGGCTGGGCAGAAGGTAGACTAGGATCTATGGGGTGATTTGAAGTAGATTGTACCAATTGTTTAACAACGGTAACAACAAAATGACTCCACACATATACTCCTGAGATAAAGAAAAAGTTGGGTGAGGGGATTAACCAGGAATGGAATTTTCTGTGGAAGAAGTTAACTCAGCTCATTCCTGGTACTCAGAACAAACTTGTGGGCTTGGAATTCTTTAATTCTAAATAAATTGCTTTTTTTTTTTTTTGCCTTGCTCCAGTGAGTGGGTCTTGGGGCTCGGTAAAAACAAAGTAGATCCTTCAAGTCTGATGTTAGCTCTCCTCCATTCTAAGCTGCACACCCTGAGATCTCTTTTGGATGAAGGGCAGTTTAAATGTTGGACAAATAAAGATTGGATTTCCACACAATCACCTGAGGAGGATAGTAAGAACATGTCCCCAGATCCCACCGCAAACTTTATATCCCCAATGAAACCCAACTCCTCACCAGGCAATCATTATAAATGTCTTTGAAGGTGAGAACCTGCTATATGCCCAGAGGGTCTCCCCTCCATGTCTTAGAAGCTTGATCACCAAATTTTGAACTACCTGTTTCTGAACAGCTTTCCAAGCCAACCCCACAGACAACACAATTAATTGCCAATCCAAGATGTTACCAGAGGCTTAGATAACTAGCTAAGCTCTCTCTGTCCAGGGATGCCACAGGTGTTATGGGTAATATGTGGAACCCCTGTGCAAGGAAGCAGGTTTTGGCTGGAATCATGTGTCTGCATTATGTGTGAACTGGAATATATATATATATATATATATATATATATATATATATATATATATATATCCCTTTCATTGAAGTAAATGCATTTTGAATGACACCACTTCATGTAAATCTTTGAAAATTCAGTAGCAACAGGCTTTACGGTTATAATCACCCTCCTCTGCATTGGGAATGCAGTCAGATCATTGTGAAGATTGAGACCAATTTCCCGTTTGTCTTTGGGGCACCATGAATACTTTCTCCCTATGTTCGTCCCTGGTGCCATTCTACCATTGCTTGCCTGCTCTCACACAGAGTGACAACATTTACTGTGCTAATCTTATGTTATGTACTCTCTCTCTCTCTCTCTCTTTTTCATTTCGGTCACCCCATGTGTTTTTAATTGGTTTCTCAAGCACCCGCAGCAATACAGCTGCTCCATTTGGCAGTTGCAAGTGCCCACAAACCCCAGTGCCTCCCTCTGTCTGCTGTTTAGGTATTTATTTTGGCACAAAAATGGAGCCGTTGTAAATCTGATGTGAGGTGTAAAAAGGCAGATGGAAATCTTGTGGCCAAGTTGAGGAGGGTCTTGTTTGCCGGAGAGACCATTCTTGCGCTGTGAGCTTCACTCATCCGAAATAAAACCAGCATTTTGTATGAGTGCCTGTTAGCAGATGAAATTAGGAATTATAATGATGGCAGTTAGTTGCTACACATTATGTGGGGGCGGGGGAATCCAGACCTGACATAGAATCATGAAATCATAGAACATAGATCATTCAGATGGATAAAAGGGAAGGATCTTTCCCTCAAGCCTCTTTGTGAGTTTCATGGAAGCATGAGTCTAACGCCTGCTGCTGGTGATGGTGTTGAGCTGGATCTTTTGTATTGTCTGGAAGGACAATTTTTAGGTGTTCACTCCTTAGGCTCTGTCCACAGTGATCGTAAATGTGGGATAAGACTCTATTCCACCACATAACTATAGGGATGGCAAGCCTTCAGAATGTTTAAGGCATAATGCAAATAAAGGATCTCCAGATCTTTAGTTTGAGAACCTACTGAGTCTACTGCAGTGGTTAATAGAACAATGGCAGAAGGCATCTCTGAGCATGGGCAGCAGGCTGTTCCCTCCCTGCCAAGTAATCAGACCCACCTCCTTAGTCTATTTTATGTATTATTCCAATAAATAAATAAATAAATAAATAAATAAATAATAGCATACCAAGTTCCCCCCATGCTTTTGGAGATTTTACATCTCTAGTTAGTATACCAACTGCACATGGAAAATTCCTCTGACATTTGTGCAGAATGTTATAGGGAGGTAAGGAAGAAAATATGCTGTTGCATTAATTATCAGTTTTCCATTTGACAGTTTAATTAAGAAAAGGAGAAAGTGTGTGCGGGGCTTACAAGATTCATGATGAATCACATATATTCTTACCGGCATCATATTCATGTTTCAATTATACACATTGTGAACTGATGAACAGCAATCTAGCTTTTTTTTTATTTAATAAATGTGATATCTGTTGGAATTGATAACATTAGTTCAGTAATTACTGAGCTGTTTTTTTCAGGCATCAGGGGGTGGGGAAATGGGGAAAGGGTCCTGGAAGGTTGCCATCTCTCTCTCTCTCTCTCTCTCTCTCTCTCTCTCTCTCTCTCTCTCCTGTCAGAGCTTCTATGCTTTGAGCAGATGTGTGATGGCAAATATTAAACAGGTGAGTATTTCCCAAAAATATAAAATTGAAGTCATGAGGAAACTTTTTTACCTACTGAATTTCTGCCAGTCATGCATTTACTTAAAGGCAGAGGAGCCCCATATGAACAAAATGTGGCAACCCTATAAACCCAATATTGGCTTGATTTTCCCCCCTGAACTAACCAGTACACCTCCATCTTTGCCAAAGTACAAATCCTTCATTGTGAACTCTCTCTCTCTGTGTGTGTGTGTGTGTGTGTCTGTGTGTCTGTGTTTGTGTCTGTGCGCACAGACGCATTTAATTTCCTGTGGAGGAATCCTATCTCACATATCAATGGTGAGGTTAGGTGTGTGTTATTGGTCATACATACCAGATCTCTTATAATCTCTTCCCTCATTTAAGATTTAAATGATTAGCCTATTCTTTTATGAAGGGCTAGCTTTTCAGTTCTCTGTCTCCATCTCTCTCTCTCTCATTGGCTAAAAGGCCCTTTCTACCAATTGCAACTGGAAAAATTTTCAGCCTACAGCTTTAAAAAACTGAAAATCAGTTGTGTATTCCACTGCAGGGTAAATATCCTGCTTCTCTCTGTGTGAAAATGTGTGATTCCTTCCATTTTGAAATGTTATGATTTTAATGTATTTATTTAAACTCCACATTTCCATCAAGTAGGTCAAGGTGAAAGAGCATCCCTACCCGCTATATGCCCTCAGAACAAGCCTGTGTAGATACTTTACAGACTGAAATAATGACTGGCTAAATGGGAGATTGAAACCTTTGTCTCCCCAGCCATTCTCCAACACTACACCCCACTATCTCATTTGCTTGAAGTGGCTCAGCAAAGTTGAGGACTTTTAATTCCCACTGTTTTCAATGAGAGAAATGTAAGCACTTGCTTAACTTTCCCCACCAGGGGAAAAAAAGACAGAGGCACTTTGGTCTGGATCATACCCAGATGTCAGGGACTGGCTGGACAAAGAGGAGTGGTGGGAGGCACCAACTGGGGAACCCCCAAGGGAAACCCCAGAGCAGGAAGGCTCAGAGCCAGGGGACTGATGGTGGGACACTGAGGAGAGGTCAAAGGGAGATGGTTGGGGGGGGAGGTGTCAGTTGCTGAAGGGGCAATAGGGTTTAGTGAGCAGGAAGAGCCAGTGGCAGGGAGCAATTCAGATGCAGAGGCTGAAGCAGAGGGAGGGTGCCAAGAGCCTGCTGAAGAATCCTGGGAATCTCCCTCTCCTGCTGTGACAAGCTCCCCTACCCCGTAGTCTCCAAGAAA
The DNA here is from genome assembly GCF_009819535.1 of Lacerta agilis. NCBI lineage: Eukaryota > Metazoa > Chordata > Lepidosauria > Squamata > Lacertidae > Lacerta > Lacerta agilis. Next base: position 33,495,996 of record NC_046322.1, read on the forward strand.
GTGCAGGATGAGAGCAGAACAGCGACCAGTTCTGTGCAAGCGTAGTTTAAGAATGCCTGGACAACATCCGGGAGAGGGGAGAGACTTAGAGCAGTGCAGAGGAAGGGGAGATACCCTCAGTCCTGGCAACTGCTCTATTGGGGCAAGACCTGCTGGGAAGTGTTGTTGAGTTGTATGTCATTTTCTTGAATAAAGAGTTAACTTCACTGACAAACTCTGCTTCTTGCATGCTGACATCAGATAATTTAAAGAAAGGGGGGGGAACGTAGAAATTTCAGGGAAACGAATACCCTGCCTCAAAATACTCTAATGAATTGCTTATTCTGTGTGAGCAACATTGCAAGAAAGTAAGCTTAGACAGCAATCCTATTGAACACACTTACTGGGGGGCAAGCTCTGTTGGGCTCATTGGCCTTTTTCTTGGTAGATGGACTGCACTGTTGGTGTCATAATCGTTTTGAGGCTAAACACCTACATCTCTCTTACCCCACACCTCTAGGACCCCACGAGTATTCAGCAGATCTGTGTGCACTCTGTGCTGCACCTCAAATGTGTACACCAACAAAATATCTAACCTGTATAAATTATGCAAATGTGCTCATCAGGATGCGTATAATTTTACCCTGATTCAGCTCATCATGGTGAAGGGCAAAGTGTTGTGCAGAGCACTGAAGATCTGCCTTCCAAATTTGGTTCAGCCTGTCCTCTGGCTTCTGTGATATTACAATGCCTCACAATCCGGTCTTTAGTAAGCATTCATTTGTGCAGAATGTGTGCCGATAGAGGAGAGGGAGATGGCTCTGCCCAGGCCAATGTGCATTCACTAGATTGTCTGTAGGAGCCCCCACATAGGCAGCTGCTCATGTAGGGGCTCCCTACAAATGCCCTGATACACATACATTAGGCAGTGCCCCACAGACACATGAATTCGTTTTTAAGGGATTATAAAATTTGAGATGCTGAAATCTTGACCCCCAACTAGGGATTGAAGGATCTGTCAAGTTCAGTTCTCGTGGGTTCTCATTTCTCTAATCTTAAATGCGGTTCTCCACATTTCTGCAGCAATTTTAATTTTTCTGGGGGGGGGGAACCCCTCATAAAAATTCAACAGTATTTTGGTGAGATTTTATCCATAAAAACATGTACAATTTTCCCTAATACAATGTATATTTTAAATCAAAATATTTATATACCTCTATTCCCCCTCCCCCCCAAAAAACAAAGTGGTTTACACTGACAGTACATATATCCAGTGCTTTTTTCCCCCTGGGGAGGCACCTTTTTTCTAGAAGAAAAGCACTGCATAAAACCATAAAATTAAAACCATAAAATGTGTATGCTGTTTCACAAATATATTCATTATTATGCACACTTTCAACTAATCGGTGCTTTTTTTCAGCCGGAACTCGCCGGAACTCAGTTCCGGCACTTCTCAGGTGGGCGCCATTGCCATTCTAAGAGAACAAGGGAGGCATTCAAGGTGAGATCCAGCACCTCTCTTTCTAGAAAAATAGCACTACTCCTAATATATGCATTTTTGTAAATATTGTTCACTTGCAGTATTGCATCACAAAATTCAGATAAGTGTGAATTTTGAATCGCTGGTTCTAATATTGCTTCGCATTGTGTGAATTTGATACATTTGCCTTTAAATATGAACTGAGTCCATTACCACCCCCCATCCCATCCCTTCCCTCCTCCCAACTCACTTTGTATATTTGCAGGGTGATATCACAGAAGGCACAATGTCCTGCTGGCCATAAGAGACCAGAAGTGACAAGCACATCATGCCACCCTAGTTGCTCTGCCTCTTTGAGAATTGTCGCCTGCTTCATGGAGGGAAAGGACACACGCCAAAGAGGAAAAAATTGTCAGTCAAAATTGGCTTTCAAGGTGAGGCTGCTTTCTACCCTCTGTGGGTGTTTGCAGTCCCTGACACATACCAGGCTGGACTGGTGCCCCTCACTGAAGAGAAAAATGCACTTCACAGTTTCAGTCGTGAGATGTAGAGGAAAGGACTCGTTGCCTCAACAATCACCGCCAAGCCTTTTAATGTAGCCAACATGGGGCTACAATCTGGCTTCCGAGCCCCGGGGGAGAAAATACAGAAAGGTTTGGGCCTGGCATTTGGAGGCAGGGTTCTTTTTGGATTGTTTAATAGTCCCACTTTGCCAAGCTGAGTGCATATGCTTGTTTCCTCTGTGACTGATGCAAGTTGAATCAAATGATTATAAACAACTGCTTATGCTTGAAGAGAAGGTTTCGGCTATAATTACCTTTGAATTTATTCATAATTATCTTTCAGGAAATTACTGATCTCAATTCCTGCCAAAGGGAACAATTGGAAATGGCTCATTTTCCCCCCATTTCTAAGGCAGTGGGGCTCCTTTCATTTTATAGGCTCACATTTGGATCCGAGAGAAATTAGACACTTGACTTCCATTCCAGAGTTGTTGTTTTTTGTCTTTTTTTTCCCTCCCCCACCCCCCACCCCTCTTCCCTCTAAGAAAATTGCAGTATAGTTTATACCAGATGAACGGTTCTGTTTGGGTCAGGTGGAAATACAAGAGCTAGATTTGCATTTTTTTTGGATATCCCTTCACGGACACTGAAAATGTATTTGGCTGAAATTTAGATGTAGGAACGTGTGCCAAAAGAAATTGCTGGGGAAAAGAACACACACACACACACACACACACACACACACGAAAGCTGCAAGACCACATTACCTCATTGCCTTTACATAGTATGTATCTAAATGCATGGGGGGAGGGGGAAGGAAACATAATCTTTGGGCAACAGAGATTTAAATGGTTCATTGCGTAATTGAAATAATACTGGGGATCGCAGTCAGAGTTTTGGCTCTTCGAATCAATGTGTGGAATTTAACTTCCACCCATCCCTATTTTCTTCACCTGGCCTGCAAGCCACCTTCACTCTCTATTCCCCTCAGCTGCCCTGGACCAACCAACCTCCTCCATCCTTCAACACCCTGCTTCACCTTTCTTTACAGTTACCGCCATTACAATCTCACTGTAGGCAAGTGCCTCCGCTGTTCATCAGCACATTCTCATTTGTCATATTTAGAGCACAAGGTTTTTAGACATATGGAAAATATATTATAGGTACAGACATATGACAACTGTTGCTCTGAACCTTTTAGAAAAGCCCTGTTCACACTTGCAAGGGAGGCAACTTCCCAGATAGCAGCACTTCCTATACAGATTGCTTGGCCGCTCGATGTCACATGGCCACATTATCATTATGGGATTTGTTCCCACAGGGCAAGGGTTTCTGTAGTGGTGTGCATAGATGCCAAGAGAGGATATATTTATTAGATATTTTCCTTCCTTCCTCACGTTTGTGAGTTCAGCAGAGTGCATCCCTTTACAGCTTAAAACAGAAGTTTAGGTAAGCTAGTTTCAGCCTTTTTGTTTAAGTAATACAGGATGCTTCAAGGCAGTCTGTATTCTCCTGGTATTTCCCCCTTTCTCCCCCTTAAAACAATAATCACACAAGCAATCTTGCAAAGGTTTTTTAATAGATACAGCAGCTTTGTTCCGGCAGGCTTAAAATGGTGGTTCGGTTACAATGATGTGCTTAAGTCTAGCTTAAGATTTTGTCTGAGCTGTGGCTCAAACTTAGCATATGTTCTACATTGCTGGAATGTGGTAAAAGAGCAAAGAGCAAAGACAAAGTGCCCAGACAGGTGAGGAGATTATATATGGCTCTGCCCTCCCCTTGTCAGGGCACAGTAGGAGTTCTCTCTATTAAACCTACAGGAAAACTCTGTGAGCTTCATGTGCCTATCTAGCAAATGTGTAGTAGTAGTAGTAGTAGTAGTAGTAGTAATTTATTATTTATACCCCACCCATCTGGCTGGGTTTCCTCAGCCACTCTGGGTGGCTTCCAGGAAAATATTAAAATACAATCATTCATCAAGTATTAAAAGCTTCCTTAAGCAGGGCTGCCTTCAGATGTCTTCTAAAAATCAGATACTTGTTTGTTTCTTTGACATCTGGTGCAAGGGCATTCCACAGGGCAGGTGCCACTACCGAGAAGGCCCTCTGCCTGGTTCCCTGTAACTTCACTTCTCGTAGTGAGGGAACTGCCAGAAGGCCTTCAGCACTGGACAGGTGTCTGGAAGAATGATGGGGGTGGAGATGCTCCTTCAGGTATACTGGGCCAAGGCCATTTAGAGCTTTAAATGTCAGCAACAACGCTTTGAATTGTGCCCAGAAACATACTGGGAGCCAATGTAGGTCTTTCAGGACCAATGTTATGTGGTCTTTGTGGGCACTCTCAGTCACCAGTCTAGCTGCCGCATTCTGGATTAGTTGTAGTTTCCAGGTCACCTCCAAAGGTAGCCCCACGTAGAGTACATTGCAGTAGTCCAAGCGGGAGATAACCACAGCATGCACCACTCTGGCAAGACAGTCCATGGGCAGGTAGGGTCTCAGCCTGTGTACCAGATGGAGCTGGTAGATAGTTGCCCTGGACACAGAATTGACCTGCACCTCCATGGACAGCTGTGAGTCCAAAATGACTCCCAGGCTGTGCACCTGGTCCTTCAGAGGCACAGTTACACCATTCAGGACCAGGGAGTCCTCAATACTCACCCACGTCCTGTCCCCCCAAAACAGTACTTCTGTCTTGTCAGGATTCAACCTCAATCTGTTAGCCACCATCCATCCTCCAACCACCTCCAGACACTCAAATAGGACCTTCACTGCCTTCACTGGTTCCTATTTAAAAGAGAGGTAGAACTAGGTATCATCCTCATACTGATGAACGCCCAGCCCAAACCCCCTGATGATCTCTCCCAGCAGCTTCATGGGGGAGAGGACAGAACCCTGAGGCACCCCACAAGTGAGAGCCCAGGGGTCTGAACACTCATACCCCAACACCACTTTCTGAATGTGGCCCAGGAAGGAGTGGAACCACTGTACAACAGTGTCCCCAGCTCCCAGCCCCTCTAGACAGTCCAGAAGGATGTCGTGGTTGATGGTATCAAAGGCTGCTGAGAGATCCAGCAGAACTCGGAAACAGCTTTCACCTTTGGTTTGAAAGCATTGTAAATATCCCACAGTTTTCCCCCTCTACAGAATGGGGGTGGGGAATCCAGAAGTAAAATGCAGCCCTACAGGCCTATTTGAAGGGTCTTCTGTCTAGTTCTTGAGACTATCCCTACGTCGCACTCCCTCCCCCCAAGTCCGTACTCCTCACCCCCCCTTGCTTTGCACCCACCTTGAGTGTTTTGGCATGAGTGCTCTCAAACTCTGATAATGGCTCTTCCTTGCTTGGATGGAGGCTAAATAACGATGATGCGTGAATATGTGTAGAAACCAGTCTACCGGTACAAAGTTCAAATTCACGTTTGTTTCCCCACTCACTATTGGCATGTGCTCCCACATCTAAAGTTTGCCCAGAAGGCTCGAAAATGTTTCTTATCCTTGCTACAGAAAAAAAGACCAACTCAACCAACTTGTAGATTTAAAATGGTAAGTAGAACTTTCCTGACCCCCTCAAATGTTCTTCAATTTTATCTGGAAAAGAGACAAGAAACCCCCAAACCAAATACATCCTCTTTCATAGTGAGCATGGGCTTTTGCAAAAGTATGCCCCAGCACTAGAAAAAAACAATAATACAGTTTTCCCACCTTGTGTCAGCACTGGGGTAAAAGGAGCTACTTTGGGAGGAAGAAAAAGCCAGATTTTTTATGATTTTGAAGCCCAGTTGTAAAGTGGGGTGTGTGTGGAAAATATTGGGGGATCTGTATGAAAGCAGGAAGGTTAATGTGCTACCTTCCCCCTCCCACTGCTTATTCTCCCCTACAAATGCTTCCCTTGGTCATTAGTGATACATGAGTTGCTTTGAGTCCACTTGGTAGAATAAATCCGGATATAAGCTTTTAAAATAAATAGATTTAAATTAAACACATGGTAAACACAGGTTTAGGAAACCTGCGTTTGCCAAGTCACCTGTAGTTCTGCCCTAAGCATGGATAGTAGGTATCAGTATGCATCAGGCATTAATGAGTAGTGAATTAAAGAAGAGATCGCAGAACCAGATCTTTGATGGAACCAAATGGTGTGTGCAGAGATGTTCATTCTAAAAGGCTGCCTAAACTACCATATCAGTCTGTTCAGCCGTCACAGGCTGCACTTAGGATGACTGAGCTACAATTTTTGGCGGAAAGTGGAATGGGAACTGCCGATATGCATTTTGCTTTACTTTCCTGAGAGACAGACGAGTGAACTTTCAACTTCCCAATAAGCTGTAATGTGGGAAAGTTCCATTTTTAGGTTTACATGAAGGAGTTACCTCTGAGAATAGCCTTTTGGCCCGGTGGAAAAAAACTAGAAACATCCCAGGAAGTCGCTGAAACCTTGTAGTACTGTGAGAATCTGAATAAAAATAAACACTGGATTATTTCAGGCGTACTCCCTTGAGAAAACAAAGCAGGCTCACTTAGAAATGCTCGCCTAATCTTGACAGAACAAGAAAAATTAGCAACTGATTCCAGGTTCGGAGTGGGTGGGTGTTGGGGGGAGCTCATAGCATAATGTCATGGTGGTATGAAATCTCTGAGAGAAGGAAATAAAAAGGCAAATGAAATGATATCAGACCTGAGACGAGAATGCTCCGGTCTTCGTGAGAAAAAATGCAGAGTCAGGGTGAACAGTCCTGAAAAGGTGTTAGCTGGAATTCTCAGAGGCTTGAGACCTTGGAAGCTTCACTAACAAACACTGTCCTGAAAGAAACAAGCAGCAAAACATTTTCTCTGGAGAATTAAATGTCTCCAATGGCAGGAGGAGCCAAACTAGTTCACAAGATTCTGTGAGGATACAAGAGACTTTCCCTAAATGGCAAAAATAATTCAGAAGTACTGAATTCAATGAGATTTGTATAAGGAAAGGGACACAGCTCCGTTTGATAAGGTTAAACACACACACACACACACACACACACACACACACACACATTTAGGGGAGGCTGGCCTATTTGGGCTAGTGGGGCAGTGCCCTGCCAGCTTCATTCAGTCCAGGGGATGGCATTGAATGTCAGCTTCTTGCTCTTTAGTCTCAGTGATGTCCTTATAGATCTTATCAGATAGGAAATGGGACAAAGCTAGAGTTAGATGGCTCTGCCTGTCATTGGTTCTGGCTTCTTTGCACTTGGTCCCCCTTCCTTCTGCCCTGCCAGTTTTAAGGGGCAACAGCCACCACTACCCAATTCATTTTTCAGACTTATTTGCAGATCAGAATGCAGTTAATAATCGGATTTCACACTTCTCTGAATTTTGTGGTGCATTTTCAGTTCCAAAGAAATGCACATCTTATTGAGGGGAGGGATGTGTACCCAATGCATACATAGTTTGTATTTTTAGAGGGAAATGCATAGAAAAGCATACAAAACACATATTTTGGGGGCTAAAGGTATAAAAATGTATGCATTTTATAGGGGAGTGCATACAACATGTGCTAAACTTAAATCTGAATTTTTCATGTGCCTTTTAAAAAGATCCAAAGAAAATGGAACTGAATGAGCTTACGATCAAATGCATGTGAAACTGACATGGCAAGGAAATAGTCTGATCCATCCGTCCCATGGCACACACACACACCCTATAAACTAGGGTTGACATATCTTGAAAAGCAAAAAAGAGGACAGCCTGAGCCACTGCCAGTCTGAGCCAGGGAAAGAGGCATTTGTGCACACGAGGCTGCTGCAGATCTTTCCCTGGTTCAAGCTGGCAGCGGCCATGGTGTACAGCCTGAGCCACTGCCAGCCTGAGCAGAGGCAAGAACCCAGCTCCTACCTGATCTTTGCTGCGACAGCCTCGCTTTGCTGCAGTGGCTTCCGCTTCCAGGGCACAGCACCCTCCCGAGCATGAGTGTGCCCTCCCAAACCCCAAACCCCAATTTATTTATTTTTTTAAAGCAAAAGAACCAGCCATTTCCTTTAAAATGTACAATATTCACCCAGATGGGCACGTTGGCCCCCAAAAAGAGGACATGTCTGGGTTTCCCCGGACATATGGCAACTCGAACAAATTAGTTCCAAATGATCAAAACGGAGATTCCTGGAATGCCAAATTTCACCCCAACTACCAGATGTCATGCTTGCACAATAAACTAGCAGATCTGAGGAAGACACACAGGCCTATACTTGTTCCAGTGGTGCCACTTTGTATCACTGCAATTAATGTAAAGCCACACAAACCAATGTGTGCTGCTCTGATAACCTTGTAGTTGTATAAGTTGTATAAGTCCCACACTTATCGCATGGGATTCAAGTAGCTGCTTTCACCTTATTTCCCAGCACGGACCAGCACGGCTACCCACCTGTAAATTATTTCCCATCTTTGCGACCTGCAAGCAGAAGAGGCACAGTTAGAAAATGAAGAGGTGATTTAACACAACGTGCTTCTTTTCTTCTTTTCTTTTCTTTTTCTTTCTTTTCTTTTTGGCTTGGCAGCAATCTTTATCAACAACGCAGTGGCATCACTTCTGGCCTGCAGAAGGACAGGGGTCAAGCTGTCCTAAGGAAACTTGTTACTGAGAAGATAACTGGCCCCCTCAAGAATACATCAGAAAGAAAGCAGTTGCTTCTATGTACACGAACACATAAAAATCAATAGCTCCAGCTCGAAGAATAATAAAAGATGCTATGCTTTTTTAGATCTACTGCCTAACCGAACTTAGCCTAAATCATTTATAAAAACAAAACACAACTAACTCTCTCTCTCTCTCTCTCTTATAGCATATCTTCAGTATAATATCTGCTGCCATTAACAACATCATTAATAACAAATGTCTGTTTAATTACTCTTACTAAGATTAAAAAGGCCATTATGACTGCAACTTGAGAAGTTCATTAGCACAGAAACTGTGTGTGTGTGCCAAATGCACTCTCCTTAAAGATACAGAGTTCGGTATTTTGAAGGTATGCCACAGGAGTAACCAAATATGTTTTCCTGTCCTCTGAGAAGTCTTTTCTACTCCCCTGAGTTATTGGCTTGTTCCTCGAAAGTCTATAGGACTTATTCTGCATTCCTATATAACCAGTAAGTCGGTCATATTCAGTCGAGGTCCCTGACTATCTCAACCCATCATGGTGCTCTTAATGTGCTTAGCCTGAGCACATCGGAGCAAAAGGCATGTAGGCAGACTGGAGGCATGTGTACTGCCCTTACCCCTTATGTCTTGTGTGTGTCTTGCATTGATGAAGAAGGTCTCAAGTACATTTAACTCAACATGCTTAGAAGCTGTTTCACAGCTGGGAATTCTGATAAAGCAGATTTCCTGATCATAGTAAGGCTTCTAAGTGTCCTGTTCCTTTTCCAAATGATCTCAAAAGCTGTGGAAGATTTCTAATGAGTAGGCTTCAGTGTGGCTCAAAAAAGGCCCAGCATGGAATGTAGTGCCATCAATGCAATGTCTGTTTCTCACCTATCATTGCTTCCCTCCCATCTATCTTGCTCATTTCCATCTCCCTCCTGATAAGGCTTCACCGCCACAAGCACAATTCATTCTCAGGTGTGAGGGATTCCACCTACTTAGTTCCAGGTCTTTTGACTGCCGGTGAACAGTATCTGAATGTTATTTTCTTGCATGTAACTCCTGAATGCAATGCAAATTTAAACTCCCATTATTCTGTGGAACACGGGTAAAGGTTGGGTGCCCAATTTGTATCATTCAAACTGTTATATGCTCAACTATGAAAAATGGGAGTGGACAATTTCAATTGTAAGCTTAAAAATGAACTTTGGTGCTTACTTATAAAGAGAAATTTTTAAATACTCATCAGGCTTTGTATTTAGTCTCCCAGTACCATGAAAAGGTCTCCCTCAGGCTGAATGGAATTGCTAAAAGCATCTGTTTCTTTTTTCAAAGAAACTGTTTTCGAGGATGAATGCTGCATCTCTAACTCATGCTAAGCCCAAAAGGCAAACGGATTTGGTCTTACAGCAATGCTGTGTGTCAGTGAGCATGTGAGATCCAGTTTATGACACATGCTTGTGTTCTTGATGTTGTTTAGAGCTAAATTTACACTAAAAATGTGTTGCTTTTTTATTAAAGTGAAGTCCATGGCTATCATTTTGGTCACTGTGGTATTCCTAGTTGGTAGGGAAAGGAACTCTGTGTAAACAAAGGGCAAGACGCCATTTTATTTTCAGTTCAACTCTATGTTACCTTGGTTCACTGACCAAGTCTCCGGTTACCTTACTTCTCCAAGGTATTGCTTGTAAAGCTGCATCGGCTAAACAGAATTAATGAAGACAGTAAACAAAATCTCCTCGGCCACACTCAAAAAGTGGAACACCCACAAGCCTTAAAACACGCATCAGAGACAAGAGGACTTGTAATGCATATTGGCATGTGGTTTGGGCCTAGGTTAGTGGGAAAGAACAGCTGTATTATACAATTCATCTTTAAATGAATATACTATGTAGCACATTGTGAGCCCTTAAATAAATATAAACTCTGAGCTAGTATTACTCCTAAACAGGCAGCTGTTATTTTAAAATAAATTGCCTGAAAATTACGAGTTCCCCCTACCTCAAAATAGAAAACCATCAGCAAGAAGTGCTATTAATAAAGTGCAGCAAACTAGATTATTGGTGATAATAGCAGGATATTTTAGAACATAGAGGGGTGAGGGAACTATTTTGCATTGTGTCCTCTTGTTGGTATTATTATTATTATTATTATTATTATTATTATGGCCATTGTTAGTGTTCTTACATTCCCAGAATCACTCTTGCATACTACTACCAAATTGCCAGAATGGGTATAGTGAATTTGCACTTAACCTACATTACAGGTACTAGGTGCATTTTTAAAAGAAAGAAAGAAAAAGCACGAAATGCCACCATACCCTTGCATCATTCCACATAACTGGCACATCTAGGCATGTCAGAGACCCTTCACCTGGGCAGACATCATGTAGACATCATGGTCTGCTTACTTAGTGATGAGGGGCCTGAATTTAAACAATAAGCAGGTTCCATGAAAAAGAAGTGTGAATAACTTCTCCAGCATCAAATTGAAATCAGGCCTAACTCAAGCCCTATGTTTACATACCCTCCAACATCCTGCTGATTGGGATGCTTGCTTTTTGGTCCCGAGTTCTCGTGGGAGCCAGCAGATTCACGCCAGAGCATGAGATGGGGGGGGGGGGCGAGCATCTTTTCTTCCCAAGCTCTCAACAACAGCTGATTCATGCGAGAGCATGAGACCCAGAGCACCGGAGCAAAAAATTGGGACATTCCAGGATCCAAGCAGAAGCTGGGGTGGTTTCTGTAATTCCGGGATGTCCTGCTTAAATTGGGGTGATTGATGGGTATATGCTGCTTGTTCTTTGTGGGAAACGGAGGCTTTTCTAGTGGAAACCTATGTAGCAGAGTGCTCTCCAAGCATTCAGACCTAATGCTGCCCTTGAGATTAGGGGTAGAGTAATTTGCCCATTTCCAGGCTCTGCCACTTTTGGTTTTGCCCATAAATTTATTCCATTTCTGCATTAAACTGCATCTAAAATAAAGTCACAGGGAATTGGGGGTGTTAGGAGGGACTCTCCTCCATCACTGGCCTTTTTATTTTATCTATTTATTAATTAAATGTATATCCCACCCTTCCTCCCCAAAGTGACATTTGTTACGTATAATATTTTGTTAGTTTTAGTGTAATGTTTTGCAGAAATTTCAATTATTATTTGACAATAAAGTTGTAGCCTGTTTTATTCCATGCTCCTGAGTCCAACTTTTCTTTGTCCTGAAAGTGGGACCTTCCGTGGTGCAAATGTTTGAAATCTGCCGGACATGTGAAATCCAAATAATTTTCTTTGACATCTGTGAACATACTCCTCCTCCACCCCACCCCCTTTTGCACCAGATTTCTCTTTCCTGCACCACTTTCTCCTCCTGATACAAAGGGAACACATGAAACTCTTGGGTGAGGGGAGGGGATTGTAAATACACCCCACTCCATATCAGTGATAATCATATGAGCATCTGTTTACTGCAAGCCATGCTGCAGAGCAGAAATGTTCTGTTTTACAGTATACTTCCTAGGTTTAAATCCACTCCTTCCTTACCCATACAAAAATGACATGTGGTATCATTTTTACTAAATTATGTATTAAAATGCAACTGTCACATTAGAATTGTAGGAAGGTGAGACAGGGGGAGAGGAGGAGGAGAGAAAATTCAGTCTAACAGTGACAACTGATTTAGCCAGAAATTCATTTCTACAGCAGTTTCTCTTCTTACCTTTATTCAAAGCCTCTCCCTAGCTTTCAGCAAAGGCAACAGTTCACAAAGTCTTCATCTCAGTTAAATACTTCACTGTGCAGCCAAGAAATGGTGTGGGTTTCTTTTTTCTAAACCAAGTATGACTGTTTCCTCTTTTCTTCAGTTAAGAAAGAAAACAAGTCTTGTTTTCTGTTTTCTTAGTTGTTGAGTATCCAGGTAACAAACCACTTAAAACCGAGCAAACAAAACTTGATAATTGGCCCCATCCCCATCTGAGCCACAGAAGAATGTAACCATGGCAACCTGCAGACCATCTCATGTACCTTCAGGATTTAGGCTTTTCAGAATCTGTCCAACACCAAGTAAAATTACATTTCAGGGAACATTTTGTTCTATACTTTAAGGATGGGTGAAAGTGGACCCATAAATAGTTCTCAACAAGGAGGAAAGGAGGGGAAAGTGCAGCTGATTTTCTGGTACCTATTTTAAAAAAGAGAGACATGTTAAAGTTCCTCTGAGCCAAAGAACAAACAAGCACGGACCTTGCAAAAGACAATAATTAAGACTAGGATGACTCAAGCCCAGCAGGTTGTCAGAAAGCTCAGCTGCAAATGTGAACTTCCTTCGAAGCCTAAGGAGCTGGACGCAAAATGAGTCATTTTGCAGTGATAGGACCTAACCTCTCAATTCTCCCCCTGGCAGTTGTGAATGTAAAGTCTGCACTGACTGCTTTTAAGGCATGAAAAGACTGTTTTGTGAAATTAGATTAAAATGGCCACTATTGTACAACTTGGTGTATATTCACGTTTTCTTACTTTGTGTTATTTATATCACATATTGAAAGCATTAAAATCTCAAATGGCAACAATAAGGGAAAAAAACACAACTATAAAATATTAAAGAATTAATATTAATAATTATTATTCATAAAAAGCTTTGCAGAGTAAAACAGTGTTCAAAGCTAATCTAAAAACAGAAAGAGCTCCCCCACCCCAATATAGCTTATCAGGGAAGGAATTCCACGGTTGTGAAGCCACCACTGAGAAGGCCATGCCCATGCTAGCTGTTAATTTGATCACTGCTAATGTCAGGCCACAAACCAGAGCTATAGAGGCTGATCTTTGAGCTTCAGTGGGTTTATTACATAGGCACAAGTGGTGATCTAGTTCTAGGCTCTTTAAAGGTTAGCAGTGGCACTTCTAAGTTGGGAAGCAAATGGCAGTCCAATTGATATCATACTGGTGTAATATTTTCTGAACATCTTGCTTCAGCTAACATCCTGGTGTCTGCATTTTGAACCAATTGTCTTTTAATGCAGTCCCATTGAGCGGCCTAATATGTGTTTGTTCCATCCTTTATGAAATTTATTCCAGATCTTGACATAACTGGGCTTACCACCAAGTAAAAATTTTTTTAGCAAGCTCTTTCCCACCCCTACTTCTCCACCATTTTGAGGATTCACCCACAAATTTACCATTTCAACTGGATCATTCCCTACAACAAGATAAACAAATTTGCATTGTCCCCTGCAGATTAATATAGAAGTGACCACTTTAGCTTTTTGTATAATTAACTCTAACTAAAACCACGGAGACCGTCCAGTATTCATGGAAGTGTTAATGGATCCAGGGAATGGAAATAGTTACTAAAGGTTGTTGCATAGCTTATACACCCCCACTATTATTAACACTAGTGTAATATTGTTCAGTTTCTCTCCCCCCCCCCCCGCCGTAATTAAAGATTCCTTGCTGCTTAACTTTATCCTCAGAGAGTTTTATATCTCACACATTTTGATAGAAGTATAAGCTCATTAACAGAATATTTTTTAGCCAGACCATTACAACTTCATTTTGAATCACAGCTCATTAAAACAATTATAATCAAATGTTTCATTTTCTTTTTCCCTTGTGAGGAACAGCTGAAAAGGTTATGTTTGTTTTTCTTTATCAGAATCTCTAGAGCTATATAAACAGACTACTTGGACTTGTTTGTGCTATTTTTCCTTTATATTTTAGAGTGTTCTTGGGAACGTGCATTTGAACTTTGAGTGCTCTTCTTTGTGTCAGTTTGGTAGAGATATAAAGATGGGGTAGGAAGATCAGGTTGTGCTCTGTGGCCCTAACTGCATTCTCTAACTGGCACTGGCCATAAATGTGAAGTGAGGAAATGGAACAGATCACACATTCCTACCCCTATTTTCATATCTGCCGCAGGTTAGCAGTTAACTATATAGCCAACCCCTTTATAGCTTCTTCGGGTCAAGACTTATAGGATGAACATGCAAACTGTAGGTCTCAGGGTCCAGGTTGAAGGAGGAGCATTCAAGAAACAGAACAGAGCTGAGCAATGGACATCTATGTCTAAACCATCTCCAAGTCCATAAGCAGCCAGAGTTGTGGCCAAGTTATGTGGCTGCAGTGAGGAACTAGGAGTGAAAAACAGAACTAGAATCAAGTCAAGACGTAGAGAGATTTCAGAAGGTCAGAATAAAATGGATTGCTTCTCAGCTGAAGGTCTGGGTTGTCCTGGTGGTCTTGATCACCACAACAGCTACGAGGATCCCATCTGGAAATACATGGATGGGGGCCAGTCAGATAGGTCTATGATGGACAAGCTTATGTCCTTTGATGCTAAACACCTGTAGGTCCTCATGGCTCATTCATGGTAGATTGATGGCTATAAGGACAAGGGGTGCTGAATGATTTAAGACTTCCCCACTTCTCTCCCCAGACAAGGGACAAGGTAGAATTACAAGGGGAACGATCCTATAACTGAACTGAGCAGAACTGGTAACAATGAAGCCTATTGGGGATCACAGGTATGTCATGAAGTGCTATATATTTGCCAGGACTCATTTTCTGATCTCACTTGGACCAGGAAAGAGGCAAAGCTCATTGGCCTCCCAGAAGTCCATGCAAGAGATGATACTGACTGTGTGACACTGATGCGACCAGCTTTAGCATATGGCATGTGGGGCAGCTGCTGGAGCCCTCAACATGACCATTAGTGACACATGCATTAACCTGCCTTTCTTTAGGTTGCTCCCTAGACAAGTGCTTCAAGTAGTGCTGGATGGCTGGGTCTAGTTGTCATTTAAAGGTGACATTGCAAGAATTTAAATTGGTGGCTTGCACCAGCTACCCTTCTGCTGCCACTACCAGATAAATCCACCAATGTGCAAGGGAGTTCTACCTGATAGACATATTTAGCTGATTTATTATTGATTAAACGCAAGTATTTCTAAACCATCCTTCTGAAGTGCACTGCATCATAGTTACAGCAACTCAATCAATATTTTGCACTCCCTCAGCTCGGCGCCCTATGCAGGGGAACATTCTGCACATCCCTAAATCTGGCACTGCTGTGAATACAAAATCATAAACATTCACTTCAATTTTCAGTCAACCACACATTAGTGTTATGTCCGAAAGCTAAACTGTAGTTAATCTAAGCGATGGCTTATTACCTGAGGTCTGAAGTTGGCTTGTTTCAATAAATTGTAATTACTGGTAAGACTGGCCACAGTTTGTTTTTGTTCAGACATGATGCTAAACTGTAGTTAGCTTAAAAGTTAATTTTTTAAAAGTTCCTTATTTCTTCCTTGCGGCCATGCCAAGATTAACAACAAGAAAAAATCTATGCGAAATCAGGAAAAAATAACAAATTACACACTTAATCCTAAAGGTAAATAAATAACTTCCTAAAAACAGCAAACAAGTCACAGATTTCCCAAAACAAGAAATGCCTCTTTGAATCAAAACCTTCAACTTGCCATGTAGTGATGCAGAGCAGGTAGACTTCTCATAGGAAATCATTCCAGAGCATTGGCATGTTTCTCTGAACCATAGCAGATCTTATATCAGTAAAACAGGGAACATGGAGCAAGTCCTCAAGCCAATCTAAGTGTTCAAAAAGGCACATGTTTCTGATGGATGGGTTTTTAGCCACTATAGGTACCTCCTTATCCAGATTTAGGTCTGTCTAGTAATAGGTCTCCTGACAAATCTCTATGTGGGTCAAGAAGCTACAGTTAGAACTGGATATGGAATAACTGATTGATTCAAACTTGGGAAAGGAGTACGACAAGGCTGTATATTGTCTCCCTGCTTATTTAACTTATATGCAGAATTCATCATGTGAAAGGCTGGACTGGATGAATCCCAAGCAGGAATTAAGATTGCCAGAAGAAATATCAACAACCTCAGATATGCTGATGACACAACCTTGATGGCAGAAAGTGAGGAGGAATTAAAGAACCTTTTAATGAGGGTGAAAGAGGAGGGCGCAAAATATGGTCTGAAGCGCAACATCAAAAAAACTAAGATCATTTCCACTGGTCCCATCACCTCCTGGCAAATAGAAGGGGAAGAAATGAAGGCAGTGATAGATTTTACTTTCTTGGGTTCCATGATCACTGCAGATGATGACAGCAGTCATGAAATTAAAAGACGCCTGCTTCTTGGGAGAAAAGCAGTGACAAACCTAGACAGCATCTTAAAAAGCAGAGACATCACGTTGCCGACAAAGGTCCAGATAGTTAAAGCTATCTTTTTCCCAGTAGTGATGTATGGAAGTGAGAGCTGGACCATAAGGAAGACTGATCGCCGAAGAACTGATGCTTTTGAATTATGGTTTTGGAGGAGACTCTTGAGAGTCCCGTGGACTGCAAAAAGATCAAACTCATCCATCCTTAAAGAAATCAGCCCTGAGTGCTCACTGGAAGGACGGATCCTGAAGCTGAGGCTCCAGTACTTTGGCCACCTCATGAGAAGAGAAGACTCCCTGGAAAAGACCCTGATGGAGGGCACAAGTAGAGGGGGACGACAGAGGACGAGGTGGTTGGACAGTGTTCTCGAAGCTACCAACATGAGTCTGACCAGTGGAAGACAGGAGTGGCTGGCGTGCTCTGGTCCATGGGGTCACAAAGAGTCGGACATGACTAAGCGACCAAACAACAACAGTCATATGCTATAAAGTTCTGTAGTCTGGTCAATTGTTTGCTGCTTCTCTAATATACTTTTTAAGAAGCCTGGGGTTCTGACAAAAATAGAATTTACTGTTTTCAAGAGTCTGGTGCAATGGTAGTTTTCCATGTGTATCCCAGGGCATTCCATGTCACACCAAGATACCCAATAAAACTGGATCCATTTTTTTACAAACATGCAAAACAACTCAGCATCTGATAACCAATAACCATAAATCTGCTCAACAAATGAATAAGGTTTTTGCCATTCCAGCATGTTTCGCTCTCACAGCCCTGACCTCTCTTTTGGAAGTGGTGCTAAGTGCTGTATTTCCTTCCTTGGGACCATTAACAGTATTACTTGGAGTGGATGCTGTTATTGTGCCATGAATTGTACAACCAGTGTCTATAATAATTAGCTAAAAGATCCACTCTGCATCGCCTCCATAATCATATCGCTTTTTGGATGATCTCATTTCATTCCAGACATGAAATCATGTTAAAGGCTGGGCATTTAGCCTGCCTCTACCAGAATACATGAGCAACATTGTTCCCTTTCTTCTTCAGTTGCCACATTGAGTTTGCTCAGACCCTAAATATTCAGGCAATGAGACAATGCAATATTCTTCGCAGAGATAAAGTCAAGGACGATGTAAAATACCCAGTGAAGTTATGGGTCTGGCTGGCAGTCAAAGTTTTCTTATTTCTGCTGGCTTTCGGTTTCTGATGGATAGCTATGTATGTTGATCTGCTGAGGTTGCTATTTGTATAGTATAGAGTATTAATTAGATGACAATCTTAATAAACTTTACTTTTTATGCAGGGATATGGACCCTGTGGCCTTCCAGGTGGAGCCAGTGTGGTGTAGTGGTTAAGAGTGGTAGACTCATAATCTGGTGAACCAGGTTCGTGTCTCCACTCCTCCACATGCAGCTGCTGGGTGACCTTGGGCTAGTCACACTTCTTTGAAGTCTCTCAGCCCCACTCACCTCACAGAGTGTTTGTTGTGGGGGAGGAAGGGAAAGGAGAATGTTAGCCGCTTTGAGACTCCTTCGGGTAGTGATAAAGCGGGATATCAAATCCAAACTCTTCTTCCATCAGCCCCAGCTAGCACGTTCAATCATTAGGAGTTGTATACAGCAGTCACAGGTTCCTCTCCCCTGGTTTGTTTATTTATACCTTGAAAGATGGAGTTTCTCATTTGCTTTGAGAAAGGCAGGGTATGTAAATTCACAGGAATAAATGGACTTCCGGCGAGGACGCCATTGCCGACGGTCGAGGGTTGTCTCAGCAGCGAGACGACCCTGGCCTTCCCGGGGGTTAGGAGCTCCGCTACCGCACAGCGGGCTCCGTTAAACCACGGGTCGAGCGTCCCGTGGCATGGGCTCTCCAGCTGGCCCCATTGCGCTGACCCTTTCTCTTGTTCCCCTTGTAAAAGGGGCGCGGGAGTGAAGGGGCAACGGCGCAGGGCTGTGGAGGCTATGCCCCAGCCGGGAAGGCGAAATGGTGGCTGCCACCGGCAACGAGCGTATCGTTCTTACCTAATCTGAAGCAAAAGAAGAAGAACCCCGTAAGCCATAAGTACGGAGTTTAATTGGACTGGAAAATTCTCTTAATTGGCTTTTGGGGAGGAACGTTAAAAGGAAGCCCGTTCCTCTCCCTGCCGAATTGGAAGAAAATAACAATGTTTCTGGCTGTTGCTGCACTAGGCTGATACAATGTTTTTATTGAAGTTTCTTTGACAAGCATGATCGGTCGAATCCCCGTTAGGGGAGGATTAAGATATTGGAAGTATTTCTTCTTAAAGTTGCTGGATTACAACTTTTGCACCCTGATTAGGGGGAAAATGGCGGCTGAAACTTGTGGCTTAAAGATGGAAAAGTACTGAACTTTGTTGTTTCCTGCCCACTTCTGCCATGTTTGGTTTCGCTTTTAAAATGGCTTTAGATCTGGGAATGACCCAAGGACAAAGGATAATTCTTTTGAAATTAGAACTTTTAAACCAGAAATTAGAACTGTTGAATCAGAATGTCGATGAAAAGTTTTTTGGAATTGGAGAACTTTGTTAAATTGGAAGAGAACCTTGCTAGGGAACTTGAGGAAATATTTGAAGAACAAGACACAGTGACTATGCAACTCCAAGAAGAGGAAAAACCCTGTTGGTGTGAGAGGCCCAGGGTTGAATTTAGACATATTATATCCGATTTCTGGGGTGGGAGCCCAGAAATGAAGGAAAAACAATCTTGGGAATTACAATTAGAAGATGACTGGAAGTTCGAAATGGAGATGCTGGATGGTGACATATCATATTTCCTGAAGAGCTCTGCAAGGATGTTTGTGGACAATGCTTTAGCCTTTGGATACAAGGAAAAAGAGGACATTCTGGACAATGTTTTTGGAAAGGGGTGGAGAGAAGTCCGGTGGGTGATCCCGTGATGGGGAGGGAAAATGGCAAGAAGAGGGGTAGGGCGAAAAAATATTAGACGTAATCAGGACGGCTTATCATGTTACCCCGAAGTCAGTGTGTTAATAATTTTTTGATTTGGATGTGAGAAGAGATACTTGGACTGTTTTTAAAGAAGAATAGTGTAAGATTATATAAGGTTAGAATTAGAAATATCAGCAGCAGTTTTAGTGAAATAAGAAGTTAAGATTTGTATTAAGAAGTTATATTTTGCATCAAGAAGTTATATTTTGTATTAAGAAGTTATATTTTGATATTTTGATGGTAATTGATTTAAATTTCAGAGATGAGAAAGTTATTAAAGTAAATTGGAACTGGAAGCACAGGAGAGAATGGGGGAAGTCCCCTAATTAGATTTGAAATAAGATTTTAATTAATGAAAGGAGTGTTGGTGTTCCAGTGTGGGTTTGTATTTTCTTTTATTTTTTGTTTTTCTTGTTGTATTTGTTGTTGTTGTATTTGTCTTACTGTATTTGTATTTGTTTTGTTGTGGAAAACCAATAAATTCTTGTAAAAAAAAAAGTAAATTCACAGGAATAAATGAATGAATGAGTGGGTCACCCAATGCCTTATCACCAAAAGAAAGGAAACCCTTTCTGTTATTAGCATGACCATCCCTAAAATGAATTGAGATAATGCTTTGCA
Source organism: Lacerta agilis (assembly GCF_009819535.1). Lineage (NCBI taxonomy): Eukaryota > Metazoa > Chordata > Lepidosauria > Squamata > Lacertidae > Lacerta > Lacerta agilis. The sequence goes on from NC_046322.1 coordinate 33,516,325, forward strand.
GTTAGAATGAATTTCCACTAGCATATGCTGACTACAGTGCTGCAAACCAATGGCCGTGAGATCTCAATTGCTTTAACTAGCTCTGTCAGTTGGGCTGCAAGCCGTACTTGCAAGTCTGTCAAGGGTGATACTGGAACACAAGGAGAAGTGAAGCTCTTTGAAGAAATCTGTTACTCTACTTTGAATGTCTCTTTGGTTTTCCGGTGTAGGTAAATTTATTTATTTTTAAAAAAAATCTATTTGCCTATGCAGAACGTAGTATTCACCTTTTAGCACAGTTCAGTGGTTCCCAAACTTCCCCCCTAATGGACCCCTTTAAAAGTGCTGAGAGTCTTGGCAAACTAATTATGCCTGTTGTAGCAATTGCAGTGAGCTGTGCTAGATGTTGTATGCTGTTAACTGCCTTTTGATGGACACTGTAGACCACCAGAATGAAGCTCATGGACCACTGGTTCCAAAGTGCTGATCTGGAAGCAAGCCAGGGTTTTGTAGAAGCCACACATGCTGGTGAAAGCATATGTAAGAGAATCCCATTGATTACGCCAACATTGTGCGCCAAGTATCCCCAGGTGACATTGCTCTACACTTGGCCCTGTGGATGAGGTTCTTCTGCATCACCTTCATACTAATAATAATAATAATATCAGTGGTTTGGGAACCACTGATATATCAGCTTTCCTGATTCTCTATGTGCAGACCTATGGCATTGCTCCATTGACCCAAATGCAGTCTAGCTGTCTGTAATACTGTCTGCAATACATCAAGGCCAAGAGGTCATCATTGAGCTCATGTCAGCTGTCATGCTCATGACTGAGCTCCCCCATTCCCCACTAGGAATGGGGGAGAAATTTGATTTATTTTGCACTTCCAGAATTGAAGCACAGCTATCCTTTGAAACTCACAATCCTAAATATTTCTCAAGCCAAAAAAATGTCTACAAATATGTGGACATTAGGGGAAAACCTGCATAAAAATGCATATATTACTGAAAGTAGAAAACAAAAATGCATTATATTAAGGGGAAACGCCTGCAAAAATGTTGTCCATTAGAAGTTGTGGATTAAAATGTATATAGTAAGAAAATGCACACTGAAAGGCTGATGGATTTTGTCAAGACTTTTTAAAAAATAATATTATTTTTTTACAAAGGAAGAGAAAGGTGCAAACACAACAAAGAGAAAACAACTTTTTTAAAATTGCAAACTGATGCATAACATAACATAACATAACATAACATAACATAACATAACATAACATAACATAACATAACATAACATGTTTATTGCGTTACCCATTTGGCCATAGCACATAGAAAAGAATCCAGGCAGAAACCTGCCACAATTATACGAAAATATGTTAGATACATTTGCAAAACAACAGATATAAAATCATGGTAGATAAAACAAGATATGGTAAAAAGCAGTAATGAATCATGTAGCTATGGGTATTTCAGAATGTTTACAAAGGTCCAGGGGTAAAAGAAGTTAACCTATCGAGGTGCAAAATATAGATGGCCACACTGCGGGTAACCATGGGGTTGGCGTCCACCAATAAGTATTTAATGCAGTCATCTTCCATGACGATGGACGGGGGAATTAATAGGAAGAGCCTCGGTTTTATTGAGTCATATAAAGAGCAGTGAAAGAAAAAGTGAATAAAGTCCTCTAGCTTTCCCCTGTTGCACGGACAAAGGCGAAGATCAGGAGGAGTGTTGGAAAATATACCCTGTAGGAATGCTGTAGGAATGGAGTGGAAGTGGGAAAGTGTGAAGGCTCTTCTTTGCATAGGATTCGGCAGGTCACTCAGATAGTGGGCCAGAGATCTTACTGCCTTCACGCGGGGGAACCACCTAGATAGGCTGGCTGAGTTAGCTTCGTCCCTATCTAAAATCCATTTGCAGATTTTATCTTTATCCCCTAAGGTCAAAGCGGCAAAGTCTGGGAGGGAATAGCGTTCGCAAATGATCGCCATGCCTTTTGACCAAGTATGACTGATGCATACATGTGGCAAACTGAATATTAGAAAAATGTGAAGCCAAAATTGGCAGGCAGTTCATGGTCCATTGGTCCCCACGTTAGCCAAGCAACACAGTGGGTGGTGAATGGGCATATTCTACTGGGAAGAGATCCTATGTAGGATCTATACAACTCAAAAGGATTGTGCAGAGGAACTTCATGTTGGATTCTGCCCAATGTATACCGCAGGGATAAAATGAACTGAAGGAACATAGCTGAGTTCAGCACCAGTTGAACATCAGCTTTCAGAGAGCTTGACTATAAAGCTAGATAGCAACCATTCTGCATCTATCCAGTATAGATTTGAACATGATCACACCCAGCTCTTTCTGAGATTGGTCAGCTGCTTAGAGTACTCCATCCTCTGATGCTCACTTCAAGGGTTTAAAATAAATTTAGCCTTCAGGCTGTAAAAATCCAGGGAAAGACTGGATCCAGTTTCAAGGAGCAAGTCTGTTCAAGGCTGTCTCAGGTCCAGTTCAGAACATCATAACTTTAGTACCACAAAATGCAAACTAAAAAAATCTTGTTTGCCATTTAGACAATTACATGCTACATTTTTCATCTTGTTGTAGCTTTTTCAAAACTTAACTATAAAAATAAAGTCATTTATCTAACTGGTGAATGCAAATGTGATAATAATCAAAATGCACTTGCATAAATTATTACAGTGGTACTTTCAAGCTGTACACTCTTAATAGGATACAGTGACTCCAATATCCTTGTTAAGACCATAGCAGAGGTTACAAGCACCCTCAGAAAGTTGTAGCACGCCATAATCATAAATTATACTTATTTCTCAGGAAAGGCTGATTCCAATCGAAGCTTTCAGAGCTCTGTGTTTTCAGTGCATTTGTAAATGCTTAGAAGCCAAGGGCTCATTCCTATAGATTAAATTGCAGTCAAATGCTAGCGCATGAACTCTATTCCTATTGAGCCAGATTGTGTGGCATTTTCTTCTTTTTTATCTAGAAACTTTAATAATGAATTAGATGGCCAAAGATTCAGAAGAATATGCTTCAGCTTCCCTCTCTGGCTTCATCTGTGGTTCCTGATGAGCAATGCATCATCCAAACACATTACAGAAATTAGACCATGCATTCCATTATGCATTCAGACATTTATAGCAGTATGATAAACCTGTCTGAACCTCTGGGAGTTGGCTTTATAAATCAATGCTGCCTCTAAAAAGATTACATTCCCATTTGATGCCACTGGAGTTCTACATCTCCCTTCTCTGTGGCCTTTGGAAAAGTTATGTCTGCAGGAGAAAGTTCAAGTGCTTTAATGAGGGTGGAGCTGCAAGCAAACATAAAAAAAAGGAAAGACAGAGAGCCAAGAATGGGGGTGGGGGAGGGGGCTAGGTGGAAGCTCACCTAGTTCTATCTGAATGAGTTAGAGATTTATGTCAGGAATACTGAGGGGCAAACTGTGGTCACGTGTACAGAAAGTGTGGGAGAAAAGGAGCGCATAAACCCTTCCCCTGACAGCCACATTTCCTCTGAAACTTGCCCCCCTCACACAAATCTCTTTTACTATTTCAGGAGTCCAGATCTGGGTTTGTGAGGTAAACACAGAGCCACAACACTGACATGTATATTGAGAATACTGTTGCATACCCTCCAACATTTCTCTGATGAAAATAGGGACATCCCATTCCATAATGACAATTTTTTTTATTAACTTTATTATTTAATACAGAAAGAATGAATTCAAATAAAAACATCAACTCATAATCCATAATGACAATTTTACTGTTTATACCCCACAGATCTTGCTGGGTTCCCCAAGCCACTCTGAGCAATTTCTAACATATTTAAAAACATAATAAAACATTAAACTTTAAAAAAAAGAAAAACCCTTCCCTATACAGGATTGCCTTCAGACAGCTCAGGAATCGAATAACTCCATACTCTCCAACATTTATCCAATGAATACAGGGATGTCTTAAGGGAAAGTGGGACATTCTGGGATCAAATCAGAAAGCAGGATGGCTTCTTTAGATCAGGGACGTCCCTGGAAAATAGGCACACTTGGAGGGTCTGTAGGTACTCTTGAACAGGCTTGCATTTGCGTGTTTAGACCTTTAACCCTCCCCAAATAAATTCACACAAGAGACAGATATTTGGTTTGGTTTTCGGCAGAATTTAGGCCACAACTTTATTGATTACAACCAAGTGAGTGGTTGCATAGGTTCTCGTTCAACTATCTCCCTGCACCCTTGCAGGCAGAACTGTCCCAGAGCCAAGTTTGTAGGACAGACAAGGATGAACACCAGGGACAGCTGCTGGTAGGGGTACCTATCAGCTGTCCTGATGTCCCCGGGACTCGGGCACCGGCCGGACCCCTTTCAGGGACCGACAAACCAATGAGTCCCTGGATTCCTGTACCGGAATATCCTGCATTTGCATAGGCGTGGCCACATCACGTGCCACGCCTATCACCTGCACCAGAGCCTATCCGCAATTTGCAAGTTGTGACTAATTGCTACGTGGCAGGCGAAACCCAAATGGCACCAGCCAATCAGCCAAGTGGGGAAAATTCCTGCCGTGCCCCTGTCCCAACGACAGGCGACACACGATGGCATAGCAAGGTCAAGCGCAAGCCCTAAATATAGGGTGAGGTGGGTGGGTGTTCCAATGCAAAAGGCCCCAAAGAGGAAGCTCAGCAGCCTCGCATGGGCGTTGCTGTATTTTACGATGCCCCATTGGTCAGATTTCACCCCAGCAACACGGGACTGACCTATTGGCAGGGGTGGAGCGAGGGGGCTGGGGGGCGGTCCACCCCGGGTACCACCCTGGGGGGGTGACACTAGGGGTGACCCCTCCTTCTCTGGCCTGCCCCTCGCTCTGCCCAGCGCCAGCCGAGCGCTGAACAAAGCCCTTTCTAAAGGGCTTTTTCAGTGCTCAGCTCAGGGGGAGAGCAAGGGGCGGGCCAGCGAGGAGGGATGACACCCCTCCCTCTCTGGCCTGCCCCTCGCCTCCGCACTGCAGCTCTGCCCAGCCCGCTGTGATGTGTGTGTCGTGACGTCATGGCGCACACGTCACGGCGCCCCACCCCCAGGGGGTGCCTCCACGCACGCTGCCCCGGGTGGCAAAGAGCCTTGCTACGCCCCTGCCTCTTGGGGGTTGTGGCCCTGATTTCCAATTAGCCCCATAACACTGGGTTGGGTTGCCGGTCGCACCGCAACACGTGCCCTCTTTTAATGGAGGACCCGATTTACCTATCCTAAGGCACAATATTTTTCACTTGATGCAATTCTGTATTCTTCTGTATTATTAGTACCTCAATTTAGTTTGTGCTTTCACCATTTCCTTCTCCTTTAGCTTGGGTTTTACATCTTGCACTACCTATTGCCTTCCTCACTTCCTTATACTGGAAATGTTTCCACTACTTTAATTCAATAAATACATTCTATCAAAAGGATTTCTGCATTCATCTCATCTCAGATGTAAACTTCAGAATTGTAGTAAGTTAAGACTCGTGCTACAGATCTGCTTGAGAATCAACACTCTCCTTGTCACAATGAGAAGCAGTGCAATGCAGATAAGAACTCTGGAGGTTTGATATCCCTAGTATCAATCCCCTTTGGGGCCTGTGTTCACTTCTTGTATCTGATTTTGCATTACAAAATATTCCCCAAAGAGACATGCTCATACTAAGAAGAACAAAACTGGTTACTGTGCAAGCACTGCTGTGTTAAAATGTGTTGGGATAGAACTGAGATATAAAGTGCCAGAGCCCTGGCTGAGGAGGATAAACTAATTCCCCCGGGGGCTAATTGAGTTGTTTCCATGCAAAACAGGAGTGTCATTTGATGCAATTCCTAACCCGCTTCTCAGTTGATTACAACTATTAATTGTTAGTTGTCTGGGGACTATTAACATTAAAGATGTATCATGGGAGACAGAAACATCATAATACTACTATTAAATGCTAAACTACCGAAATATCATTGCAACGGCAACCAATTTTTTGTTGCATCTTTTGTGGGTCACATGGGAACTACAACCTATGGTTGTTGTCTTGATTAGAATGGATGGGCCTATTGTTATAGTTTTGACAAACTAATGGGTAGCCATCCTTTGATTGCTAGCAAATAAGGACAATCAGTTGATACCTTCTGACTGGGAGTTAATGATTGGAGATGTTTACCTAAATGGGCAATTTCCCTGAAGGGTAGTGTCTGCGACACTAATCTGCAAGGCTTAGGGGTAAAATGGTGAAACACTTGGGAGTTTTGAATTGAGAGGCAAAGAAAGAAAGTAGAAAGTATTTAGCACATTTTGACTAAAATTAAACCATCATGGAGTGCAGTTCCTCTCTGGACATCTGATGCAGGAATGTCAGTTTTGCTGCCTGCTTTAGGGGGTCTATTTGCTTGTACTATGCTCTGTTTCTACATTTATAATTAAAACTCTGTCATCAGAAGGAAATTGAACTCTGAAGCACAGTCACTGGACTTCACCTGCTCAGGTAACCAAAGAGTGCTTAATAATAACTCCAGAGCTCAACTTGTGGCAACAGCATTGCTGTAATTTTACAAATGGCTAAGCTTTTGCATGCCCAATGTTAAATGGTGGGGCTATCAGAAAACACTACAACTTTTGAGAATTCAGGACAACAGTACCAACTTGAGTGTGTGTTATTGAAGTATATAGACAAGGCTGGTTCACAGAAAGCATTGACTCTACAGTAGGTGGGGGGCCTTGAGGCTCAATGCCCGAATGCAGTGCACCAGGCCTCTCTGTCTGGCCCTCAGTCCATGCCTGTCTCCGGATGACTCTCCAAACCATTCTTGAGTGCTTTGTAATAAGTCCTTCAACTGTGATGGTCCCTGTTGCTTGTTTGATGGGTTTGATGGAAAGCTTGGTGCGTGTGTGTTTGTGAACCTGTGATTTACACAGCTCAGATGTCAGAGCCACACCCATTGCTCAACCCACTTTTGCCTCTGGCACTACTCACCACTGGCATGTGGTCCATAGAGCATATCTTCCAATGGAGTGTGGCTCTTAGCCTGAACAAAGTTCCACCATGCTATATAGGCAGTCCCAGTCTTCCTCAGGTACATGCTTGCATAAAAGAGCTTTTCTAACTGGATCTGTGCATTGCCCAGTCTATTCATAATGTGTTCAGGAGGAATGCTTACTGTGGGATGGCTAGGACTGCGGGTATGCACAAGTCAATGTTTGCACAGACTCATCTTTAGCATACAGTTAATGGACATAGCATACTGCCCCATGCCACCCCAACCTCTGAATGGTAAGAGGCTCCGGGGGTTCCCAGCACTTTTCCTGGGTTCCTTCAAATGAAGATCATTGGGACTGTAGTACCTTTAGGATGTATGGTTTTATTTATACGTGTATACATGTGAGAGCTGTATACGTGTGAGAGCTGGGCCATAAAGAAGGCTGATCGCCGAAGAATTGATGCTTTTGAATTATGGTGCTGGAGGAGACTCTTGAGAGTCCCATGGACTGCAAGAAGATCAAACCTATCCATTCTTAAAGAAATCAGCCCTGAGTGCTCACTGGAAGGACAGATCCTGAAGTTGAGGCTCCAGTACTTTGGCCACCTCATGAGAAGAGAAGACTCCCTAGAAAAGACCCTGATGTTGGGAAAGATGGAGGGCACAAGGAGAAGGGGACGACAGAGGATGAGATGGTTGGACAGTGTTCTCGAAGCTACTAACATGAGTTTGGCCAAACTGCAAGAGGCAGTGAAGGATAGGCGTGCCTGGCATGCTCTGGTCCATGGGGTCACGAAGAGTCGGACACGACTGAACGACTGAACAACAACAACCACAAGTATACAACCTGAGCATAAGGTGGAGGGCAGATCTTGTTTCTGCATTAGGTTTCCAGAGAAGCCCCCCAAACCCAGCACAGACTAGCACAGAGCAAGGCAGATCTTTCTGCCTCCAGCTCACAGCTCACTAACCACCCAACTGCTACATAGGAGGCTATTGTTCTCCAGTGTAGCAGTTGGATAGTGCGGGAAAGGCCCACACATTTGTTCTATGGCACAGAGCAACGTCCTTGGTTAGGCTAATTCGTGGTGCTTAACTAGCCAGCCCAAGTCATTACCTTGATAAAAGAACTGGGTTTTCAAGCTTGCTCTTATACATTCTACCCCGACAGATACAGAATACCAAGAATTTGAAGAGATCCAGGGTACCTTCTAGACTGACCCCAAACTCATTACAATACAAACTACTGTGTGAGTTCAAAAAGCATATAGATTTCAAGATCTTATTCTGAGATGTGTTTTGAATTACACGTCCTCTGTTCTAGAATAGTAAACATATGCCTATTGACAGAGGGAAGAACTTGCCTGGGGAGGAAAAAACCCTTGAGGCTCAACATTTTGTGGGTTATGGCAAATCTGCTGGCAAGATGCATAAAACTTCGGGATCTTCACTTTTTGCTTTCGTGTTCAGCTCCTGTTGACAACAATATGGGTTGAGTGCACATATTCAGTGGCCTTTACTGGCCCACAGTCAAGCCACAGCTGAAACAGTAATATCCAGGATTTATTTAAATCAATGCATCAAGGTACAAGCAAGGCATCAGGGTACAATGTTTATGAAATACAAAAGGGGTTGGATTCAGAGACTCTGATGTGGAGCAGGAATGAGAGAAGAAAAATGAAAAGTGACATGTTAGAAAAGCAAGCATCTGTTTCATATGGACCCGGGCAGGTTGGTTAAAGTAATAATAAATTAGTTGCTCTGTTCCGTAGCATCATTGTCTAAAAAAATCTTTTGAAATATGAATGAAAATGAAGTAGAGAGGAAGGAGGTAAAATGCAAGATGAAGAGGCATGCTAAAACACGGAGAGTGCATTGCACTGCGAATATATAAATTACAAATACAACTGTGGTTTTTGCATTTCAGAAACCTACATGGTGACAATATACAGCATTTTGAAACTGCTGACATAGGAGAGATTTACTTACCTCCCCCCCCCGAATTCCCTGAGAGTGTACAAGGTATATCACAAAGAGGGAGGGAGAAAAGCTCTCTTCACAATTACCCCATTTAGACTGCCCTGGATAATGTTCAAAGCACTTACCGGTACTTCAGCTCATTTTAGTGTAATCCTCTCACTTTATTCAGTCGTGGGGGCACAAGAACCTAACTCCTAAAAACCACCCAAAGATGATGAGTAGATTCATTTTTCATTTCATGACTTGATTTCTCCTGCTTAAATATAGACTGTAATTCATGGGTGGGGGACAAGTGACCAACCAGTTGTTGCTGAAGCCCATTCCAATGAGCAGAGATGATGGGAGTCAGTCCAACATCATATGGAGGGCATCAGGTTCCCCATCTCTGCTACAATCCAAATACATGAATAAATAAATGCAACAAATATATTTTATAACTAATTAAAACAGAATGGCAAATAACATATTGTTGTGGCTGCTGGGGGAAGGAAACAGACAGAAAGCACACAAAACATCATTTTGCAATTAACGGGGAGGCAAATAGACTGGGAGCTGAGAGTTTATAGCTGAACTTAGTTGGTAGAGGGTGTGCCGTTCTCATGGAGGGGCAACACATGTTGTTCTCTGAGGAGGAGTTGTCTGTTGAAAGGGTGCCTGCTATCTTCCACTTTGCTCTGCTTGTATATTTAGAAATAAAATCAATATCCATAGCACAATGGCCCAGATTCATCTGACCTGACGTGATAGCTGAAGGCACCACAAGGAATCTTGCTAGAGCAATGGGGCTTCCCCTCTCTCACTCCCTTGCATGCCCCCACATTGGCCCCAAATCCACTCCGAAGGGTCAGGAGAATCCCCAAACAGCACACAGGGGGAGGAGAGAGTGGGGTTTGTTCCATCTCGCAAGCAGAAATACAGTACTAGCACTGATGGAATGATCAGAAAAGTGCAACATTGAATTCTTCCCAATGAGTCTCCAGTGCTTTCTTACCCAAAAGAAAGCAAACTCTGTAGTAACTCTGTAGTGCTTATTTTAAGATGCCTACTTCCACTATTTCTACTTGGTAATATTTGTTTCACATCAAAATGCAGTTCAGAAATGACACCTGTGTCCAGAAGGCTTTAAATCTGACATTTTACCTCTTGTCAGGTCAGGACTTTGGGGCAGAAACAGAGGTGCTTTGGGGGGGGGGGCTCTTATTTTAAAGAGAGAAAGTCCGCCTAATTATTAGCTTTGTGTTTCTGTAAAACTGTTATGTTATGTTTAAATATTTAATAATTTTACTTGTGTTTGATTAACAGAAAACAATAGACATATTTATACAATAGAAAGATTTTTTTTCTTAAAAATATAGAGCAGTATAGAAATGGAATGAATAAAATAATAAATTTAGAACATTAACCTACAGTTCATTTTTTCAAAGATACCTCCACCACACAGAGAGAGACAGACAGTTAAATAGACTCCAAGATGCAGAATGCCTCAGATATTTTTGTCATGTGTTTGTTTGGCTTACCACAATCTGACGGTGTTCACTTGTAATACTCTGTCATTTAGAGTTCTGTGTATAATTCTGCTCCAAGGATGTTGCAGAATTAGAAAGGGTTTGGAAAAGAGCAACCAAAATGAGCAAGGAGATAAAACAGCTGCCCTAAGAGGCAAGGTTACAACATTTGGGACTTTTCAGTTTAGAGAAAAGGCGAGTAAGAGGCAAAATAATAGCAATTTATTTAAAAAATTGCGTGGTGGTTCATAACACTAGAACCCATGGGCAGCCAATGAAGCTGAGTGGTGAAGGATTCAGGCCAGACAAAAGAAAGTGCTTCCTCACACAGCGCAAGCATTTGTTCAGAGGTGGAGGTGGCCACCAACTTTGGATGGCTTCAAGGGAGTATTAGACAAATAACTGTCTGATAAGGCTATCAGTGGCAACTGGCCATGATGCCTATGCCCTGTCTCCATGGTCAGAGGCAGTGTCCTCCTTAATACCTGTTGCTGGAAACTGTACGTGAGGAGAGTGCTTTTGCTTTCAGGTCCTGCTTGCATGCTTCCCACAGACATCTGGTTGGCCACTGTGAGAACAGGATGCTGGACTGAATGAACCATTGGCCTAATCTAGGAGATTCTTCACTCTGTTGGATGCCTCATACTATATATGGGGGCCTTCCTTCTTACTGAGTTAGAATTCCACCCTCAGGCAGCAGTGGCGTAGAGTGGGGGGCCCCAGGGGGGGTTGTCCTGGGCATAAAATTGTTAGGGGTGCAAAATTTCAACACCTGGTGCTGCCCCAATAGTGCTGCGCACTTCCATCACTGGGCTCCATTGAAAACGTCTTCTTCATGTGAACCAGAAAGTGACCTCTCCAGACAATGGAATGACTCTTCTTATCTCTATGACTGCAATCTCCTGGATGACACAGACGCCAATAGGTGGTTGAATGAGCATGCATACGCCACCCGTTTCCTTCCCTCCCACACACCCCTCCACATGGCCCCGGGCACTGGCAACCCACGCTATGTCACTGCTGGGCAGAAGTCCAGGGCCCCACCCAGCAGAATGTGCAAGAGGGCCCTTAAACACAGCAAGGCTGCCTTGCCACATTTTGAAAAAAGAAACTCACATTACTATCTAAAGAAGGGAGCCACCTGTAAGACCAGAGTCTTATATTACCTAACTACCCCACTGATTTCCCTTAACAGTTATATTATCCTAGTTTCTCCTTATGCCAAAATAGCAGACCAGTTCTGTAAACAGAAAACCTGCCTGCTTTTTCTTTCCATTGGCAGAACAAGCTCCTTGTCTGATTCTACATGAAACTAAACATTTGCATAGGTTTCCTATACAGTGGTACCTCGGGTTAAGAATTTAATTCATTCCGGAGGTCCGTTCTTAACCTGAAACTGTTCTTAACCTGAGGTACCACTTTAGCTAATGGGGCCTCCCACTGCCACCACACCTCCACTGCCCAATTTCTGTTCTCATCCTGAGGTAAAGTTCTTAACCCAAGGTACTACAGTATTTCTGGGTTAGCGGAGTCTGTAACCTGAAGCGTCTGTAACGCGAGGTACCACTGTAGTCAATTCATTGCCTGATCCACAGAACAAAAAGGTCAGGTAGCTGTTATTTATGTGAAAGGACTGCATTAATAATGCACACATCAACTGTTTGCATTGGAGGCTTTGTAGGTATCTGAATACAGCCCATTAATTCTTTTTTTCGAAACTTGCATCTCTTTATCGGGAGATCGTCAGCGAGCTCTTTAACATGTGGTGACGGCTAGTGCAAAATAAAGATATTCTTGTCATCAATGTGTTCTTTTTCGCAGGCAATCAGTTCTGCCTGAGTATGTCATAGTTAGCAATTACCGATACCTTTAGTATTAGCCTAATCAGGCTTTGGTTTACAGTTGTGTAATCATCACTTCTGCTTTGTGCATCCAGGAAGACCCTGACTCTTGTATATTTTACTTCACTGTGTTTGCGTGCAAGAGATAAGGTGTAACAAAAGACAAGGTCTGCTCGCAGTGTTTACCTTTTCCCCACCTTACTGTTTTCCCCAAATTATGTGACAAGAAATAATTACATTCAAATCATGCCCGTACGCTGACAACGTGAAGCTCTTTCCTCACACCAGACTGAATGGTAGGTTTTGGCACAAGCCCTGAAAACGTTGTTCTGCCCTTAGTATCAGCTGGCATGCAATCGGTGTGCTGTGCCTGGCTCTTGACTTCCTTTCAATGGGGATAAACTACAATCTGAAAAATGATCAGACTATGGGAGTGTGAAAGTGAGGTAACAAAGGGACCTGTAATCTTTTTTTAATATATTTTTAAGGAATATGCAGAGGAGATTGCCATATACCAGCCCAGACTACTTGTTTCAGTATCCCAGCAATTATTATTCCGGTTGGCAGCTACTCTCCAGGGTACCAGACATGGGTGGCGCTGTGGTCTAAACCACAGGGCCTAGGGCTTGCCAATCAGAATGTCAGCGGTTCGAATCCCCGCAATGGTGTGAGCTCCTGTTGCTCGGTCCCTGCTCCTGCCGACCTAGCAGTTCAAAAGCATGTCAAAGTGCAAGTAGATAAATAGGTACTGCTCCGGTGGGAAGGTAAATGGCGTTTACGTGCGCTGCTCTGGTTCGCCAGAAGCAGCTTAGTCATGCTGGCCACATGACCCGGAAGCTGTCTGCGGACAAATGCTGGTTCCCTCATCCTATAGAGCAAGATGAGTACTGCAACCCCAGAGTCGTCCGCAACTGGACCTAATGGTCAGGGGTCTCTTTACCTTTACCAGACAGAGGACTTTTCCCTATCCTCATCCTTTTTAGCAGGAGTTGCCAGGGATTACATCTGAAATTTGCGATGCAGTTCTCCAACCAAATACTGTGTACAAAAATGCATATATTAGGGGGAAGCATGCATTGCAATGCTTCTGCATCTGTGAAAATAATGTAGAAAAATGCATTATATCAGGGAATATTACTTGTAAAAATGTGTATAATAGGCAAAATTGCATATGAAGTTGTCTATGTTGAGAGAAATTCACACTAAAGTGCCAATGATTTTTTCTTTAAAAAGAGCAAATTAATGCAGAAATACATAGATCTGAGCTTAAGACTCAGAGAAAGGGGAATGAGGAACTGAGAAAAACCAAAATGGACAAATTTGTTTTTCACATCCCTACACTGTTGTTAGAACTATCTTATGATATATACATTTTTTTCCTATATGAAGACACTAATCCTATGCACACTTACATAAGAGTAAGCCCCACTGAATATAGTCAAACTTTCTCCCAACTAAACATGTGCAGGATCATATTGTAAAATAGATATTTCATTGCACTGAATTTCATTGTACTTAACTCTTTCTGAGCTACAAAAAAGAAGCATGCAAAGCACTCTTAAATCAGACACCATTGCCTTAGATATAGCTTTAGACCACCTATCTAGGAAGCTGCATGAGCCAATAACCTAAAGCCTATGCTTTTATATATATATATAAAAAAAGATCACTGAACAAAATGATTTTTGACTACACATCTTTTACTGACTGACAAAAATAGGATGAACAGATAAGATTCTTTTTTGCTTTTCAGTATTTCCAAAATCCATTTTTTTGCCAGGGAAAAGTTATTACATACATAGTAGTATATATTTATAATATTACAGGTGCAAAAGTATTTCAGACATGGTATCACATTTTAGTAATATTTCAATTTTTTATATGCTATACTAAATACAATCCCTGTAACACAAGCACATATTTAATAGAGATCTCTATTTATCTATCCATCTCAGGGATGCAGAATCTGTGGCCCTTCGTGTCTTTCTAGTGGACAGGAATGACAACAGCTGTATTGCAGCAACATCTGGAGTTCCATGGGCTTCCATCCCTGATCTATATGAGAGAGAGAGAGAGATTAAGTAGTAAAGAGCTAAAAAAAGAAAAAGATCCACCAAACATTTAATATCCCACAGAAACTGAGGGCTGCATAATATCCAATACTGTTAGTTGGTTGACAAAAGGTATCCCTCAATGGGCATGGGGACAGAGACAATTTTCAGAGATTCCCTCTCACTCTCTAACTCTGTGTCCCACTTAAATCCACCCTAGAGGGTCCTCCAACCTTCTTCATAATTTAATTTATTTCAAGAGCATATTTAGGAGGTATGGGGTCTTTGCACCCAGAGTAGCTAGGGCAACCCAGCTAGATGGATGGGGTAGAAACAAACAAACAAACAAATAATCATTATTCGGCTGCCATTGGCATGAGTTTGTAAATGCTTAAAAGTCCACACTTTCCTTCTGCTCCAGCATTTCCTGCAGATGAGGCAGTGAGTGTGGATTCTGATACGAACATACAGAATGTCCTATATAAACTCAAAGAGATGTATGAATTGATTTGGCCTCCCCACCAAAGTGAACAGGAAGCCAGACCTTACCAGACCTTTGAGCAATACATGAGAACACATGTGGCTCATAATTGCATGTTCTCAGTTCAGATTAACAACAGATGAAGCTACCTCACTAAAAATCTCACTTTTCATACATGAGCTTAGAAACCACAAATACAATTGTATAATAAATAAGGCAATATAAATTTGCAATAATGCAATATAGAAATATATTCTCTCTCTCTCTCTCTCTCTCTCTCTCTCTCTCTCTCTCTATATATATATATATATATATATATATACCAATATATGGTGTTCCATGCTTTAACTCCACACTGTGCTGATAGTTTATGATATGGTGGTGAATGAATGCAATTTGCCAGATTCACATTTAAGGCCAAGGTATTTTTTTAAGCTTTGGTAATATGTCATGGCTCCAATCAAGAGCCCTTCTGAGCACAATAACCTCCTTCATGAAGGGTCTCCCATTTTCTTCAATGGAAGGGGCAGCTCTACATATTAAAAGATCTATGAATTAAAACTGCCCTCTCTATTGATGTGAATGGAAAGCCTGTCTATGCAGGAGCTCAGTGTGAGCACAAAAGAGCACACGGGACTCTAGACCGAGGCCAATATTTATTACCAGGTCTGGAAATGTCCCAGACACAAATGGAAATTTGGCAAATGTGCATTGTATTATTTCTGCACAAGTACATTTTCTTGGTTTATAAAGTCTCATTTCCTCTAGTGAAAGTTATATATACTGGCAGCTTCGCTCACATTAACTTGCATTTGACAAGTGTGTATTTTTTATCATGATTATTATTCTGTAGGAAATATTTAGGATTTGTAAACCTACATGTGACCTAGTGGTAAAAGCACGCAACAACTTGCAACGCTGTACTGAGTAAAAGCTTTATAGTACATTTTTATTGTGGGGAAGTTAGTATTGCAATATTGAATAAATTTATTCTGTAAGTCTTTATAACCTGCTACAATTTTTTTTTTTAAATTTAGCACTTACTTATATATATATACAGTATATATTGCTTCGGGATATAATAAAGCATACAAGACAAAAATACTTTTTGTTAAAAGAAAAGCAAATTCCAAATAAAATCCACATCGTGTTATGCTATTGGAAGGTCTTGCTCTCTTAATTGCACATGGAACTAATGTACAATTTTCATTGGTAAGTGAAAAGAGAGTCACAGAAGAAGAAACAGCAAGAGGAATAATAGAATTAAACTTGCATGAGCTCTGCTCGATACCCACAAGCATGGATCATATGCCGTGGTCGTTGTAGGATGGCAAATGGGCTGATCAACTGTGTTGGCAAGGTTTTCCCACTATTTTGTTTTAATACACAAGTGGAATTTCTAGGACATAAATGAAAGCAGTAGAAAGATCCAAGACAATCTACAAATGACCTACCCCACGTGAACTGCATCTGGATCTGCACTGGGAAGGTTCACTGGCCTGCCAACTTTGTGGCTTTGCATAAACTCAGAATGAGGGTTTCCTTTTCGCACTTTCTTCAGAAACAATGCTTTGATTCAGCCAGCCACAGATTTGGCTCACTGGGCTTGGCTTAAAGAGTAAGTATCGTACCAAATCCTCCCAAGGATGGCCTAAAGAGAGGGATGGGAATGGGGCTCTATTTTCTGCTTTAATGACAAAAATATGTTGGTTTTCTTTTATAAAATGAAGTTTAAAACAAGCAGTGCGAATTAGATTTATTATACTGGATCCGGAGCTATTGCTCGTTTTCATTGCAAAGCCTGGGATTTGCAAGTTATTTGGCTATAATTTCAGTGACAGCCTGAACAAAACTGATTTTTTTGACTCCGTGTTTTGATGGCGGGGTGGGGGAGAGCAGGGTTGGTTTCTATCACTAGGCAGCGATCTAAGGCACAGGCCTCAGAACAGCGCAGTACTGACCTTTGAGGATCACAGTTTTATACAGACTAGTTTTTTAATATATTTTTAAAATTTCTGATAATATTTTACTTTTATTTTATAAGTCATTGGAAATGACTTGGATGAAGGAATTGAAGGGATGCTTGTCAAATTTGCAGATGACACCGAACTGGGAATGCTGCAGAAGACGGAAATCAGGATTCAAGATGACCTTAACGGATTGCAGAACTGGGCCCAAACTAACTAACCAACTGGGCCCAAAGGCATTTCAATAGGGACAAGTGTATGGTTCTGCACTTAGGCAGGAATGACCGCCTGCACAAATATAAGATGGGGGACACCTGGCTTACCAATAGTACATGTGAAAAGGATCTAGGGGTCTTAGTAGACCACAAGCTTAACGTGAGTCAACAGTGTGATGCAGAAGGCGATGGGTCTCAGACCCTCGGTGACTTAGGGACTTCCCCTGCATGTGAAGTCAGGCCCCAGTGGATTAACTGGACGAGACCAATAGTGGGCCCATAGGTCAAGGTGGCAGTTTCTTTTGCATTTGATAAAGATGATCAAAGATTGTTGCATTTATTATTCTTCCAATTTAAAATAAATTCTGCAGTTTCAAGTGCTGTGCTTTTCATTTCTTCCACCAAACATCTGTTTTTGAATATTGATGTTAGCAATGTTTTGGGCGGTCTCCATTTAGTTAGCCTTTCCTAGGGTTCAAAATAGCTTGGCACTGGCAGCAGCAGAGAGACTCTTTCCCTTAGTTGAAAAGAAAGAATGGCCGAAAGGGAAATTGAACCTTTTTTAATGTTATTTTTCACGCTTCTTTTCAGTTTATTGGCCAGGTTGGGGGCAGGGAGTTATAATAGCAGTGAAAGGAGAAAAACTAAAAAGAAACAGAGAGTAAAAGATTGTGGGTACAATCACTTTGTTCAGTTCTGAGGAGTATCTTTCTCATCTCACTGTCCACAATCCACCAGAAAACTTCCCACGCCAAAATGCATTGCAATGAGAGGTTCTTTGCAAAATTGCATTTTTTCTATGCTTCCATTCATTGCAGTCAGGTGAGGTTCCCAAACGATTCTGTATGTTGGTCTTTTATGCCCATAAAAGTAAAGGCACCATTAAAGATGACTAGATGTGCCAATGGTATGGAAATGATTGGTGTCTTATGTCTTGATTGTGATGGCCCACACATCTGGCCGCTTGCCATAAAGTGCACCTGTTTTGAATAAAGGAGGACAGACGGCATCTGTCCGAATCTCCAAGACAGAAAACTTGCCCATGGAAGCTGGTGGTTTCTATAAATAGCGATTCTAGGGTGAATATGAGAGTGGCCACAGAATGCAGTTTAGAAGTTGATGGGTGGTATTTGGACATCTCTGCTGCAATTGTTAATGAAAAATGTGAAATTCAGCTATGCAGGGCCTATTAAGCATGCTGGATAAATCTCCAGGCCTTCTCAATTTCATACAAGATTCAAAACCACAAAGTCCTGTTTGTTCAGCCTCATTTCTGAGGATAGGAGGAAACGCAATTTCTGGTGAATATGTCTTGTCTCCACCTATATGAACATAAAAGTACAGGAAATGATTGAGGGGCAACCCATACAAAAAAAAAAAACCTTTAAAAAATGTTCTCAAAATATAGCCTACACTTGAAATAAAAACAAAACCCTGAAATGGGACTTCAAAAATCCAGTTTTGCTGAGGAATGCTTCATGTGGGCTCTTGGCTTTCAAACTGGATTTAATCCTCTTTACCCATTTAACCCAATTTCCGCAGCCTCATTCAGATCTTGCAAGTGTCATTTTAAGTAATTTCTGATTGGCTACTTTGACCAATTGCATCAAAGATGGAGCTGGGATTGACATTAACCCAAACTACTCTTTGTTTCAAATAGGAGACTGGTTTCCATTGGCCTCTACTTCTGATAAATACATGGGATAAATAAAGATCTCTATACAACGCAGGTGACCAAAGGTCTTCTGCAAGAGACTAATGCTCTCTCAGTTTATCTTTTCCATGAGGAACTCTAGTATTTCTAATGTCTTTAGAGCTGAGCTTGAGAGATGGATCGTATCTACAAGGCTTCGAATCACCACTACTCCAAAATAGCCAGACATCCAAGGGCTTATCAGGCTACATCCAACCTGAATGGTGGCACTCTATTGCCATGCTTTTCTGGGGAAGACTTACCAAAAAAATGGATTTTGCCAACAGAAGAAGACTCTACATTCATACAGTCATAGTTCCTCAACAGTAAGTAGATCACAAATTGCAGAGACATTTCCTTAAAAAGCAGCTTGTCCATCATTCCACCAGTGGCAGACTTTGGTAATCTTTGGTAATATGGCACCCTGAGTGAGGCCAAAATTTGGTGCCCCAAAATGAATCTTCTCAGTTACGGGTCTTCTCAGTTTTGTGGCCCCTTGGCTCAGCTCCCTGTGCACAGGAACTGTACGCACTGCCCAAAATCCGATGCTGATTCCATCCTCCCCAGCTTTGCACAGCCACAAATGAATTTTCTGTGCAGGCCTGGACAGAGACCTGGCTGTGTGAATGCCCCCTAGAATATTATTCAGTGTAGAAAAGGTTCAATGGCAGATCAAATCAAAGGATTTCCCAATTACAATAAAGTTTGAAAATCCTGGTGCTGACTTATTTGCCAAAGGAAGTGTATGCTGCAGTAAACCAATCAGTCTCAAAGATGGCAATTGTGCACAGAGGTGGACTGCATAAATCCCACCCAAATCAATGAAAGTTAAGTAGACTAACTGTGTGCATGATTGCAGCAAAAGGTGCTAAGCAGTCTTTGTAATTTTGCTATTATCTGCAAAGGGCACCTCCAATCTGTTGACTGAGTTTTTGAAACCAGTGTTTTGAATTGAAGCCATAAACCATGTTTCCTGTCTGTTTTCTCTTGTAGCCCTGTACAGGGCTCTCTGGATTATCACAGGACTACACAGTATTCCAGTGGTAGTTGTCGCAGTTTTAGAAGACTACCTGTATCTTCTTAGCACTAACATCATTCTACCTATCAGTTTCAGCTCATCTCCTGCAATTCCTCCCCCCGCCCTCACATTCTTGCTTATGCAACAAACTAAAAAGTTCCTTTTTTTATTAAGTATGTAGCTTTATTTATTTATTTATTTATTTATTTATTTATAGGAGTGGGAATGCATGTACAGTAATTAATAAAATACAAATCTGCTCCATATGTGGTGGGAATGTCAGGCAGCATATGATTTCTGGAGAGAAATATTTATCAGAGATTACAGTGATAAGTGACTAAGCAAAAGCATTTGACTGTGTCGACCACAGCAAACTATGGCAAGTTCTTAAAGAAATGGGAGTGCCTGATCACCTCATCTGTCTCCTGAGAAATCTCTATGTGGGACAAAAAGCTACAGTTAGAACTGGATATGGAATAACAGATTGGTTCAAAATTGGGAAAGGAGTATGACAAGGCTGTATATTGTCTCCCTGCTTATTTAACTTATATGCAGAATTCATCATGCGAAAGACTGGACTGGATGAATCCCAAGATGGAATTAAGATTGCCAGAAGAAATATCAACAACCTCAGATATGCTGATGACACAACCTTGATGGCAGAAAGTGAGGAGGAATTAAAGAACCTTTTAATGAGGGTGAAAGAGGAGAGCGCAAAATATGGTCTGAAGCTCAACATCAAAAAAACTAAGATCATGGCCACCGGTCCCATCACCTCCTGGCAAATAGAAGGGGAAGAAATGGAGGCAGTGAGAGATTTTACTTTCTTGGGCTCCATGATCACTGCAGATGGTGACAGCAGTCACGAAATTAAAAGGCACCTGCTTCTTAGGAGGAAAGCAATGACAAACCTAGACAGCATCTTAAAAAGCAGAGACATCACCTTGCTGACAAAGGTCCGTATAGTTAAAACTATGATTTTCCCAGTAATAATGTATGGAAGTGAGAGCTGGACCATAAAGAAGACTGATTGCCAAAGAATTGATGCTTTTGAATTATGGTGCTGGAGGAGACTCTTGAGAGTCCCATGGACTCCAAAAAGATCAGACTTATCTATCCTTAAAGAAATCAGCCCTGACCATGTGTGGATGGCTGCTATAGTATTTAGATTGTGCAGAGGTGGAAAAACTAACATATTTGATAGCGCTTAGTATCTACAATATTTATTCACTAATAGGAGGGTGTGTTTTGTAAATTACTGAAGTAACTCTGTAGACATTTATATCTCAATGGGGATTTGTTTATACAATATATGCGCTGAATGTATAAATTATCTTTTTCTGAAATGCAGAATGGAAGGAAAGGGATTAAAGAAGAGCTGATTCCACTCTAGAACCTTTGAGCAGGGTTAAGGAATTGTATTTCCAGAATCAGCTGGACACAGAATTATAACGACATTTACCTGGGAGTAAACCACACTGAATCCAATGGACCTAACTTTTGAGTAGATATGGTTAGATTTGCAGCCTTGATGACTAACTTCTAAACTGATTTCAATGGGTCTACTTGGATTTAGTCAGATACATACAACCAATAATGTTTATTTGTTCAAGTAAGTCCTGTGCAGCAAAGGTTCCCCGAAACACTAATTAAAATTTCCCCCTCGTAGGCCCAGCCCATTTTATTGCTTCCTGATGAACCATGGGCAGGGTAACAGTGATAAATCACCTACTAATGATTAATGATGGGCAACGAGTAATTAAAGCCTCCCCACAGGATCAGAAACTGACACCAGAGCAATTAAGGGAAGTTATTCAAGGGGCAATTAGTAGCCTATTCATCACCCACCTGAACTCATCAGGAAGTAATAAAATGGGCTGAACCTGTATACAGGAAGTGTTTAATTATAGGGAAAGAACCCCACAAAATAAAAGTCTTCACAGCACTTTGCCTATCTGCACCGAATGAAGCTGGTGCAATTGTGGTTTATTTACAAAATCAATAATCAGCACCAATTGTTGTCTGGGTAAAATGGGGAGGATAACGCAGAAAAAAACTGAAATGCAACAGGCTGACAACATGCTTTCTGAGTGCTCTTTAAGACTGACCAATGGATGGCAGTTCCAAAGTGCTGATCTGGAAGCAAGCCAGGGTTTTGTAGAAGCCACACATGCTGGTGAAAGCATATGTAAGAGAATCCCATTGATTACGCCAACATTGTGCGCCAAGTATCCCCAGGTGACATTGCTCTACACTTGGCCCTGTGGATGAGGTTCTTCTGCATCACCTTCACACTAATAATAATAATAATAATAATAATAATAATAATAATAGGTTTCACCTCTACTTCCTCCACACCAGGAAACACAAAGCATTTTTTTCGAAGCATCCAAGCAACCAGCCACAATTCCCAGTTTAGTTATGACCCCACGTTCTCAAAACAAAGCAGTGCCATTCCGAAAAGCCAGCGGGCGATCCTTTCCGAAGATGATTTTAATGTGACAAAATAAATCTAAACTCTGTACTAGGCAGGCGAGTGGCAGGGGATAACATGAGCAAAGGGAATAAAGGGAGCTCCAAAGAGCCCATACCAGTTGCTAATACTTAATCTCTTTAAATAATGAATTAGCTGCTCATATCTACTGTCGCTGCGAAGAGAAAGCACTTTTCTTTGTGGAGTGAAGTAAAGCTTGAATGCCCATGAATTATTCAATATAAAGTGTGCCACTTAAAAAGCCTTGATATTGGAAGGCAAGTGTAAGATTATCTTTTGTCTGTCAGAAAGCATCGCTTCCGAAGCTACCGAGACTCTGAGGGGGTGGGAAACAGAGCCGAGGAGGCAAATGCAACGGGGTGTTGCTTCAGTGCCAAAAAAACTTGCCTCATTGGAGCTGACCTTCACTCAAAGCCTCTGCTAATGCTTCAGAGCCCTCTTCCCTCTCCTCCCTCCTCCTAGACATCCTTTTTTTTAACTTCAACATGGCTAGAATGAGACTAACATAGCCAAATTATATGTGTCTTCTCACAAGCAAGTGCAGCTGAGATCTGTGAGCCTTGCTCCCAGGTAGTTGAAGACAGGATTGCAGCTTCCATGTTTTGTTTTGTTTTGTTTTGTTTTGTTTTGTTTTGTTTTGTTTTGTTTTGTTTTGTTTTGTTTCTTCTTCTTCTTCTTTCTTCCCCTACCCTTCTTTTCTTCAATTCTGGCCCCCTCCAGCATAGAGTACCAGCTATTGATTTGTCAGTCTTGCTTACATAGAGAAATGTATTTCCTTACTCAGGTTTCTAACAGCTTCCAAACCTGAGTGATGACCTTTCTGGTACATCAGAATCTGGAAGCCACACAAAAAGGAGGGGGAAGCAGCAACGCCGTGCATTGAAGGTTGGTAGCAATATGAATCGCTCCAGCTCACCATCCTTGCAATTGGAGGCTGCAGTCTTAAATATGGATAGTTCCAGCTTGTCCCCCTTGCAATCCTATGCACGCTTACCGGTGAGTATGCCCCAACATGCAGAGGGATGTTTACTGTAGAGGAAAAATGGATAGGTTTCTGCAAGGCAAAAAGGAAGGAAGGAAGGAAGGAAGACCCAGCAACTGATGGATGCAATTCTGCTTCCAATTAGGCATATCATGCAGGAGTCCCATGAAAATCCATGGATTTGCCCTCACAAACAGGTAGTAATTGCTGCTACCTGCACTCAATCTAATACGCAATTTGCAATTTCACAAAATGCAGTGTCACCCACAAGGGATGACTACATCTGTCAATTTCAGTTTCTTTCAGTTCCTCATTGTTTCCAGTCTTAAGTTCAGTTCTCCACATTTCCACATAAGTTTGCAAGTTTGCAACTCCCTCATGAAAATTCACCAGCATTTTTGTGCAAATTTAGTGCAAATATACAGATTTGTATTCTGTTTAGTCAGATATACACATTTTTTTCCAAAACAATTTCCCCTCATACAATGCATTTTGGTATGTTATTTTCACCAATAAATGCATTTTTAAGCACATGCATTTTTCTGCATGTTACTAAGCTGCAGGCCTGCATTGAACAATTTGGAGAAGTGTGAATTTCAAAGGATTGCTGTGTTTCAGTTCACATATCCTCTCAGAAAGTGTAAATTATGTAGATGCACCTTTAAAGGTGAACTGAATCAAATTTCTCCCACATTTGTAGCACCCACCATTAACTGACTTTGGCACACATTTCTGTGTCCTGCAACAATAGCCGACTTTACAACATTCTCTCTCCCCTACCATGTTTATCAAGTTATGGTGCAGAAGACAGAATCAGGATTCAAGATGACCTTAGCAGATTGGACAAATGTCAGGTTCTACACTTACGTTGGAAGAACAAACTGCCCAAATATAAGATAGGGGGTCATCTGCATTGCTAGTAGTAGATGTGAAAAGGATCTAGGGGTCTTAGGAGACCCCAAGCTTCACATGAGTCAACCGTGTGATGGAGCTACAAAAAAGTGTGAACGCTATTCTAGGCTGCATGGACATACCCTCCAACATTTCTCTGACGGACATAGGGACGTCCTATTCCATAATAGCCACTCTGGGCAGCTTCCAATGTACATAAACACGCAATAAAAAATAAACATTAAAAAACTGGACTTCTTTCAGAGGTCTTGTAAATGTTGTATAGTTATTTACATCCTTGGCTTGGGGGTTCACATAACTCCATATCCCCCCAACATTTCTCCAATGAAAATAGAGACGTTCTAAGGAAAAGTTGGACATCCAGGGATCAAATTAGGACCTGGGACTGTAAATCTGGAACTGTCCCTGGAAAATAGGACACTTGAAGGGTCTGGATCAACAGAAATATAATGTCCCGATCAAGGAAAATCATAGAACTGCTCTATTCTGCCTTGGTCAGAACACACCAGGAGTACTGTATCTAGTTCAGGGTGCCACAATTTAAGAAAGATATTGACAATCTGGAACATGCACAGAGGAAGGCAACCAAGATTATCAAGGGTCTGGAAACCAAGTCTGATGAGGAATGGCTGAAGGAGCTGTGTATGTTTAGCCTGGTAAAGAGGAGACTGAGGGGAGATATGATAGCCATCTTCAAATATCTACACGAAAGGCAAGCACATACTTAAGAAGATCTAAGAGATTGCCCTGCCCATATCTACTTTGACCCTCACTGAAGCTACAATTTGAACTCCTAAATCTCAGTGTCACATCCAGCTTGCTGCCTTCCATGGTGACTACATTGGCCCTTTGAGCAGGGTGAACTGCTCAGATGGAAAATATAAATTTTAATTGAAATATGTTTCACAGAAGATATCCAGACCTTTTGGGCATGAAGCCTTCTTAGATTTTCATGTAGTTAAACAAATACAGGCAACATTTTCTTTCTTCGCCAAAAGAAGCTGTTTGTATAATTATGGAGCATATAGTTCATAGCAGAAGGATAAGAGAAAATAGTATGGACTTCTGTTATAAACACCTTTCCTGCCTTTTAAAAAATGCATTTATTGCTAATTAATTTTTGTTAATTGGTCTTGTCTTCCTTTTTTTTAATAATTATCTTCTTCCCAATATGTGACTATATTTTCAGTCTGTTTCGAGTCATTTATAATATTTTTAATACAGTGAAAATAACACATTTCCAGTTTTGTTGCTCAATTTAAATCTGAGCTGAAAACAGCTAAAGGAAGATAGAAAGTGGAAATTCAGCAATATAAATGTGGGTGTTTCCCTCTCCCCCTTTCCTTCTTGAGCTTTTCTGACAAGCTGTTCACATGCAAATCAACTTATCTGGTTTATCGTCCCCCACAGACAGAAACATGCATGTGTGTTGATGGTGTGGGGCAAGTATGCCTAACACTTAATGGAAATTCAGATAATCAATCACTCTATCATTTTATTTGTATGCCGCCTTTCCGACGTAAAAGCCATGTTCAATGTGGCTTATAGCCTATAAAATTCTTATAACTACGAGCATAACAAAAGTAGTCATAAACAGTAAACAAAACTTCAAAAAGTATGCAACCAAATTGACCCATTTCCACATAATCAGGCTATTGAGTCATAACTGTAATCACTACACAAATCACTGTATCAATTCAAATTAAGAAAGAGTTGATTAAGCTGGGTTTGGAGGGATAAGTAGTAGAAGAAAGGTCTTTCCTTGATAAAACAGCACTCTCCCTTAGGAAGCAGGTTCCTAGCTTGATGCTTCTCAAGCTTCTCATATGCACACTGTTGGAAGATAGGTATCTTGCTACCCACATTCTTGTGTGCCTTGGTGACTTCTAGCTTAGACTACTATGGTGTACTCTAAAAAGAAACAAAATAGAAAATTCTTTCCAGTAGCACCTTAGAGACCAACTGAGTTTGTTCTTGGTATGAGCTTTCGTGTGCATGCACACTTCTTCAGATACCGTATCTGAAGAAGTGTGCATGCACACGAAAGCTCATACCAAGAACAAACTCAGTTGGTCTCTAAGGTGCTACTGGAAAGAATTTTCTATTTTGTTTCGACTATGGCAGACCAGCACAGCTACCCACCTGTATCTAAAAAGAAAGTAGTTCATAAATGGCAGGCGGTCCAAGCTTGCATCTGTGAACAAGAATGGTCACAGGCATTGGTAACCATCTTCTTCATTGGTTTCCAGGATGTTTCCAGGCCCGATTCAAAATGCTGGTTTTGACCTGTGAAGTTCTATATCATTTGGGTCTCAAGCATCCCAGAGAAGGCCTTCCTTGCACAAATCTCACAGAGCCAAAAAAAATCAATTAAGTACAATGAATTACCACTGAGCGTTATTTTAGCAAGAAAAGGTACTAAACCCTACAAAGGCAAGCCCAGGAACCAGGCCCTACAATCCTGAAGGCAATTATGTCCCAATTTGCACTTAGACAACACTACTAGGAGATTTCATGTCTGC
This sequence comes from Lacerta agilis, assembly GCF_009819535.1. Classification (NCBI taxonomy): domain Eukaryota; kingdom Metazoa; phylum Chordata; class Lepidosauria; order Squamata; family Lacertidae; genus Lacerta; species Lacerta agilis. The sequence continues at coordinate 33,542,970 of NC_046322.1, forward strand.
CGTACAGTGAGGCATTCATTCACCTGCTCATGAGATATATGCCATCACCAGACAACATTATCTGCTATTTACATAGAAGAAACTGGACAGTCTCTAATAAGAATAATAAAAAGGACTCAAATCTAATACAAAAATGAAAATATTGAGAAACGAGTCAAAGACTATTTAGGTCTCCTGGGATATTCACCAAATTTAATTCTCTTGGTGTCAGATTTAATTGTGAATGGGGTTATCTTTCCACTGCAGAAAGTAACTTTATTTTAAATGGCACAGGACTGCAATACCTCAAAGACTGTCCCTCCCTATGTGAAGCAATCCAGACCCTGTGATCATCAGAGTCCCTTCTTCGTTGGCTCCCTCCACGAGAGATCTGGAGGGTGGCAACACGATAGCACAGAACATAGAATTCTATGATTCAATGCTATGTATTACTGTGGTCTTTTTTACTGTAAACCACCCTATGATCCCAAGTTGAAAGGTGGCATATAAATTTAATAAATAATTTTTATTTGACAAGATTCATCCAAAATACAGCTGTAGTTGTAGCAGGTTGGTAACCAGGGATCATATCAGGTCTCTAGACTTTGAACTGGGATGGACACAGGATTTTGCCTAATTGTGTATAGAAATTTCCTCTAACGTAATGCATTTTTATACGATTTCTTTCTCCGTTATAAGTGTTTTTATGGACACTTTACCTTGGCATATGCATTTTTTGGTACACATTTCTTGACTGAAGAACTGCATTTTAACATTTGGAGTAGTGTGAATTTTGAAGAATTGTGCTTTAGTTCACACATAGTAGTCTTCTCAATAGTGATGGGGACGAAATTTGATTCAGTTCACATTTAAAGGGAAATGCACCTAATTTGCACCTCCTGAAATGCAAACCGAATCAAATTTCTTGCCCATCACTACTGAGAAGCACCCATGGTCTCTAATATGCCAGTAGACTCTTTGTTGCATTTGCTCTGCGTTTCTGACCTTTCTGGTGGAATTGGGAACAGAAATCCATGACTGGAGGTACATTCTTCCTAAGCTGCCTTTGGCAAATATAAGATATTGATTTGCACTTTCAACTTCTTTAAGATTCTCTGTAGAGGTGTTGGTGGTTGGTTTTTAAAAATAAAAAATAAATGTCCAGGCCTTTCTTTGAAATTGCAAGCAAATAACAGAAAGGCACAATAACCAAGACAAAATGCTTCTCTCTCCTCTGCACCTTGAGATCTTGATTTTTGTACAGTGTCTGAGAGGAGGAGAGTCATACCTGGAGGCAGAATTTTGGATTACCGTATATACGTGAGTATAAGCCGACTTTTTCAGCCCATTTTTGGGCTGAAAAAGCCGCCCTCGGCTTATACTCAGGTGAAGCGGGCGGCTGCAAAGGGACAAGCGGCAAGAAAGGGATCCTTTCTTGCTGCTTGTCTCCCCTGCCCTGCCGATCCCCCATCTGTGCCTGCTCTCTGATCCCTCGTCCTGTGCCTGCTCTGTGCGAGGATCGCCTCCTCCTCCTCCTCCCGTCCCTTCTCCCCGAAGGGGAACAGAGGTAGCGACGGGGGCAGCGGGAGCAGGACAAGTATCGAGCAGGCGCGCGAGCCGGCTCAGCCCCAGAGAGCCTGTTGCTTTTGCCCCCATCCCATCCCAGCTCAGTCCGCCATAGAAACTGCCCACCCTGAAACTACCCACCCCTGAAACCTTCCCAGAATCTGCTCCCTTAATTCCTCCCTGAATATGCCCCCTCCCCCTGAGCCCTCCCTGTAAAGAGACCCTTTCTTTCCAAGCCTTCCCTCTTAACCCCTGCCCATCCCAGCTCTGCCCACTGTAGAAACTGCGCTGAGACTCTATGATCCTGTGCCTGCTCTACCCCTGCCCATCCCAGCTCTGCCCACTGTAGAAACTGCGCTGAGACTCTATGATCCTGTGCCTGCTCTACCCCTGCCCATCCCAGCTCTGCCCACTGTAGAAACTGCGCTGAGACTCTATGATCCTGTGCCTGCTCTACCCCTGCCCATCCCAGCTCTGCCCACTGTAGAAACTGCGCTGAGACTCTATGATCCTGTGCCTGCTCTACCCCTGCCCATCCCAGCTCTGCCCACTGTAGAAACTGCGTTGAGACTCTATGATCCTGTGCCTGCTCTACCCCTGCCCATCCCAGCTCTGCCCACTGTAGAAACTGCGCTGAGACTCTATGATCCTGTGCCTGCTCTGCGCAACGCATCGGGGAGGGAAAAGTGGGGAGAAAGTGCTCCTCGATGCTTTTCCTCTCCTATGCCTTGCACAGAGCAGTCACTGCTCTGTGCGAGGATCGCCTCCTCCTCCTCCTCCCGTCCCTTCTCCCCGAAGGGGAACAGAGGTAGCGATGGGGGCAGCGGGAGCAGGAGGAGGACAAGTATCGAGCAGGCGCGCGAGCCGGCTCAGCCCCAGAGAGCCTGTTGCTTTTGCAACCATCCCATCCCAGCTCAGTCCGCCATAGAAACTGCCCACCCTGAAACTATCAACCCCTGAAACCTTCCCAGAATCTCCCCCCTTAATTCCTCCCTGAATATGCCCCCTCCCCCTGAGCCCTCCCTGTAAAGAGACCCTTTCTTTCCAAGCCTTCCCTCTTAACCCCTTCCCCCATCCCAGCTCTGCCCACCCTAGAAACTACCCACCCTGAAACTTTCCCAGAATATGCCCCCTTGCCCTTGATGCCCTCCCTAAATATGCCCCAACCACCCCTGAAACATTCCCAGAATCAACCCCCTTCCCCCTTAATCCATTCCAGAATCTCCCCCCTTAATTCCTCCCTGAATATGCCCCCTCCCCCTGAGCCCTCCCTGTAAAGAGACCCTTTCTTTCCAAGCCTTCCCTCTTAACCCCTGCCCATCCCAGCTCTGCCCACCCTAGAAACTGCCCCCACCCCAGCTCTGCCCACCCTAGAAACTGCCCCCATCCCAGCTCTGCCCACCCTAGAAACTGCCCACCCTGAAACTTTCCCAGAATATGCCCCCTTGCCTCTCATGCCCTCCCTAAATATGCCCCACCCACCCTGAAACCTTCCCAGAATCTGCCCCCTTCCCCCTTAATCCATTCCAGAATATTCCCCTTGCCCCCTGAAATGTACCCACAATATGCCCCCTTACCCCCTGAGCCCTCCCTGTAAGAGACCCTTTCTTTCCAAGCCTTTTATTGGTATTTATTTTTATTTTTGAAATTTACCAGTAGCTGCTGCATTTCCCACCCTCGGCTTATACTTAAGTCAATAAGTTTTCCCAGTTTTTTGTGGTCAAATTAGGTGCCTCGGCTTATATTTGCGTCGGCTTATACTCGCGTATATACGGTAAACAAATGGCCACTTAGTCCTTCCTGCTTTGTGGTTGTATTAATTAAATGTATCATCCTCAAAAGCTACCTTTTAACTTTTTTATCATGTATCTTAGCCAAACTGGAAACATTCATGTGCCATTGTTTTAACATAAAACATGTGAAATAACTCAGCTTTGAAAAAACCTGAAACTGGTTGAGGTTGAAATCTTCTCCCACTTGCCTTGGAGCAAACCCTAATAAGCTCAATGGTACTTCTCCGAGTAGTCATGTAAGGGAGCCTTTTCTCTGAGATGGCTTTTGCATACCCTCCAAGTGTCCTGGTTTTCCAGGGACAGTCCCAGAATGTACAAAACCTGCTTCACTTAGACAAGAGGAGGACTTTGAAAGTGAAGCGCAGTGAAGGCAACAATAAGAGCACCTTAGGGAAACAAGGGGAGGTGTGCTCCTGTAGGGATATGACTTTTATATTTCACATTCCTGCTCTGATTCAGCAATGGTTTCCATGTGTGCAGAGCTGGATCAGTTATGAGTTAAGAGGGAAGTGGCAGATGTTTCTGATCAAGGTATGTTCCCACTTCCAAAACCACCCTCATTTTGTCAAATATAGAGCTATCCATGATTCAGAGTCATGCCATGTGTACCTTGTCAATAAGAACAGAGCATCTTTTCTATCCTATGTTTCAGTCTTAAAAATAAGTGTAGTATAGCATAGGACCAGGTTGAGCAGCCTTCAGCAATCAGTTTTGGACTACAACTCCCATCAGCTACGGTCGGCTGGTGCTTATGGGAATTGCAGGTCAGAGAGAGAGAGAGAGAGAGAGAGAGAGAGAGAGAGCTGAAGGGTGTGTGTGATTTTGACTGCAATCATACTTACACTTCCTTGGGAGTAAGCCCCCATTGTATGTAATGTGAACAGAAATGTAGAGGATTGTACTGTCAGATTCAAAGCTGGCCATCTCTCTAGTGTTGTTTTGTTGTAATTTTGCTACCAATTTGCCACATATTAAAGGAGCATCTACTGCACCTTAAGGCAGCCTACTATTAAATTCATCTGGGGTTGATTATGAACATTTAAAAACATCAATAGAGCACAATCCAAGAACATACCCTCCAACATTTCTCTGATTAAAATTGGGACGTCCTATTATTATTATTACAGTGGTACCCCGTGTTACGCACACAATCTGTTCCGGATCGCGCTATGTAACACAGGCGTGCTTAACACAAACACCCAAAAAACCTGGAAGTTCACACGTTTTTGCGCTTCTGCACATGTGCAAAGTACGCAGAATACTTCTGCGCACCCGTGCGTTGTGCACGCTCCGAGGAGGACTTCCGGGTCACAGGTGTCCGTAAGTCGAACGTACGCAACACGGAGCGTACGCAACTCGAGGTATGACTGTATTATTATTATTATTATTATTATTATTATTATTATTATTATTATTATTATACTATTTATACCCTGCCCATGTAACTGAGTTGCCAAGCCACTCTGGGCAGGTTCCAATATACAGTAAATACTAATATAATAAAATATTAAACATTTTAAAAGTTCCCTATACAGGGCTGCCTACAGATGGCTTGGGTGTTGGATAACTCCACACCCTCCAACATTTCACCAATGAAACCCTAACCCTAACCCTAAGGAAACGTGGGACATTCTGGGATCAAATCAGAAACCAGGATGGCTTCTATGAATCTGGGACTGTCCCTGGAAAATGGGGGCACTTGGAGGGTCTTTAAGAATATTTACTCAGATATCAGTTCCAGTGAGCTTGGTGGGACCTGCTTCGCAGTTCTTAGGCTTAGGATTGTGGCCTTAGCTAATGTGAAAAAAACGAATGTCTTTTATACTTTGATAGCGTCAGGTGGGAAGGATGGCCAGCTTTGGCCCTGTCACTTTGGCTCACAGAACAAAGCTTTGCCTTTGAGTCTTTCGGTTGAAAAGCATACAATTTTTGCAGAAAGAAAAAGACATCCCCTTCTTTTTCATGGAGTTCAGGAGGCACTTGAATCGCTTTCACCGTTTTGAGTAATGACTCTCCCTCCCTGCAATGTGCAAAATGTACACCTTTTTTTTTTTAATGACCTACTTCCGGAAGTACAGTGCCAGCTGTCCTAGGCTTGAAAATGCCCACACTGTGATGATAGGCAGTTCTACTATTTGTTTATATAGTAAAATCAGACACCAGCTTGTCTGTTTTCATTTGAATTGGCCTTGCTTTTGACCTAGCTCTGGCAAAAAAAAAAAAGCGGGGGGATGTTTTAATACTAGATGGAGAAATGAGCCCGTAACACCTTACATAAGCAAGAGAAATCGTTGTGAAAGGACATCAGTCAAACACACTCTGGGAAGGGAGAGAGTGCTTGATCTCTACAGCACTGTTTGAGACAGCAGAATACACATCTTAAGAATCCTCAAGGAACACACTTTATGCGTAAGGGGTTAGAAAAGATGTCAGTTCCCCTTGGTAAAATAAGGGGATTAGAGAACAATTTCCCCCCTCTTTTTCTTCGCCTTCCCTCCCTGGGCAAATCTGTCAAAGGACTTGCCTGTGCTCCTTTAGGGAATCTGGATTCTTTCAGTTCCATGAATGCTGCTCTTGACAAGAGTAGCTGATTGACCCTCCACCTTTGTCACCACCTGATCCCTGAACACAGCAACTCTAAATGAAACATGAAGGTTTCAGCTGCAAAGATCTGTTTATTCTGCATTCATGATGGAAACATGAATGCTGTGGTTTATTTGAGTTTATCACCCATTATTGACATCTAAAATAAATAAATAAGTGACCTGAATTATAACTGAGACAAGAAGTAGATAACCCATTTCTTTCCATATTTTTTAAAGATTGTTCAAAGCAAACTTTTCTGCCAAAACCTGGGATTTTCTCAATGCAAAGGATACAGTGGATGTGGGAGGGGGTGTGTGCTTCAAGATAAGAGCCTGGGGTCCTTTGTGCTCCGAGCTCAAGATTTAGAAGAGAGGGTAATGGTCCTCCAATTTGTGAAGAAGCTGCTGATCCCCAATAGACCTGAAATGACTAGTGGTACGTTTTCCTTCAAATTTACTGATGGTACCAGAGACACACGTTTTAGCCCCAAGGTTATTCAGTGACCTTGATCTGCCTCCATTGTACTTTCAGCAAAAGAGAAGATAGGGATATTCCTACCTGGTCAAAAGTGAACACAGGATGTGAATAAGCAGAACTGCAGCAAAATGTTACAGTATGGAGCATACCTGTGTGGTGTTCCAGCCAATCCGTCACACTTTCCACCAGGATACTCCATTCCATCCATGAGAATCTAATTTGCTATCTGTCCAAAACCGCATGTGGGTGCTGTTAATCTTAAACCAATTGCTTTCCCATAATCTTCTATTTAAGATGAGATAAGGTTGCTGCAAACAGCAACATTTCCGAAGTGATGGAAAGGAATTTTGCACATGTTCAGAGTCACTTAAAAAAATAACTTGGTATTTTACAGATTGAGTCATGACATTAAAATAGATCTTATGGGATTGATCCCTGATAAGCTGTAGTTCAGATGCAGCCCTGAATGGAATCTACAAGACTGGATATTTGACAATATATGATTCTACTCTGTTTTCTCCCTGCCCCTTCCCCTTTTAGATCTTGACTCCTTTAATTCTCCTTAAACTCAGACACACAAAACCCTCCTCTCATGGATTTCTCAAAGAGAAAATTAGAATAAGAATACCCTGAGAAACAGGAAAGAAACCTTTTCCTCACCCACCTTCATACAATACACCTATTTTGACTAGCCAGATGTTGACAGTTCCCAAATCTGAGACAGCTGGTTAAGCAACCCCCAGGGCTAACTGCTCCAAAAAACACATCTTCTCAACACAAATCCAGAATCTTCCAGCTAATTATCAGGGTTGGGATTCTCAACTTAATCATCACTAGTAGGTCTCCAGAGTGTGGGGGAATCAAAGAACTAACCCCTGTGTTGCTGATTTAAGCATGCGGGAAAAGAGCAAAAGTCCAATGCAATTATCAACCCCGTGTATCTGATGCAGCATTTTCCCGAGGAATGAAAGCAGCTTAAACTAACAGAGAGACCAAGGAAGGGTCTCCTCATTTACAGAAAACAAAGTGTTTCGTTCATTAAAAAGTGACATAGATGACAGTATTAATCTGTTTTCTTTGGTTTAAAGTCAGTTTGTACCGATACTAGACACTGCATATGATAAGATTCTGTCTCTTATTGTACATGAACCATAGGAAGAAGGTACCGTAGATAGTTTCCCCCCGAGATGACAATAACTTTTATACAGAGCACACAGGTTCTGGTTCAATTAAAAACTAACTCAGGTGGAAGGCATACAGTAATTTCTCTCCATCTTCCTCATTAACTTTCAGTTTGACAGGAAATCATGTCACTGTTATTTTGCCTCTCCATTATGTGTCTGATTTTGCATCTGACACAAGTTTCTGCCAATGGATTTCATTTTTTATTTGCAAGTACTAAAGTACCACGTAGCATGCACCACTGCACTACCAAAATATTAAGGTTGTAATTATTTTGCAGCTATTCTGTGGGATCTTTTCTTAAAGACAAATACTCAGGTATTCACATAGATTATATCAGCATCAAGGAATCAATGCCAGGTAAAAATTTGTTGTGGATGGTTGGAGAATGGATAAATATTCATTTTTATAATTATTATTTTTAAAAAAAACCCTAGAAAGGTGTGGTCATAGTTTTCTTGGACCATTTCAGCACTCAATTCCATCCAGACAGGTAAAGAATGCAAAAAACTTTTTGGAGTATGTAACAGTTTTGTGAGTTAGATTAGAATCATAGAGTTGGAAGAGACCACAAGGGCCATCCAGTCCAACCCCCTGCCAAGCAGGAAACACCATCAAAGCATTCCTGACAGATGGCTGTCAAGCCTCTGCTTAAAGACCTCCAAAGAAGGAGACTCCACCACACTCCTTGGCAACAAATTCCACTGCCGAACAACACTCACTGTCAGGAAGTTCTTCCTAATGTTTAGGTGGAATCTTCTTTCTTGTAGTTTGAATCCATTGCCCCGTGTCCACTTCTCTGGAGCAGCAGAAAACAACCTTTCACCCTCCTCTATATGACATCCTTTTATATATTTTAACATGGCTATCATATCACCCCTTAACCTTCTCTTCTCCAGGCTAAACATACCCAGCTCCCTAAGCCGTTCCTCATAAGGCATCGTTTCCAGGCCTTTGACCATTTTGGTTGCCCTCCTCTGGACACGTTCCAGCTTGTCAGTATCCTTCTTGAACTGTGGTGCCCAGAACTGGACACAGTATTCCAGGTGAGGTCTGACCAGAGCGGAATACAGTGGTACTATTACTTCCCTTGATCTAGATGCTATAGCCTGAGAGTTTGTTCCTGCCCAGGGCAGGAAGCGAACAAAGGCAATGATGAGTTGAGTGTACATTCTCAGAGTATTTTCTTTTCATTTATCAAGGCTGGAAACAAATAATAATAATAATAATAATAATAATAATAATAATAATTTGCAGTTTGCTGAGAGTTATGAAACTGCATAAGCTCGGGGTAGTGTTGTTTTGTAGTCCACAAACGTTAATACCATTTTAAACATGTTACTCTTTAACATACCACAAGACTATTCGTGGTACATTTTTATGTGTACCTTTTGTGGAGAAGGGGGGGGGGGTCCCTATATTCAGTGCTATTTTCCTAGAAAAAGAGGTGCCGGATCTCTCCATGAACACCTCCCTTGTTCTTTTACAATGGCAATGGCACCCACAAGAGAGGTGCCAGAACTGAGTTTTGCCAAGTTCTGGATTGGGGGGTGGGGCTGCCTGTATTTGAAACTGCACCAGGCCCTCCAACCACCTTCATCTGGCCTTGGCTACAAATGCTAAATTGGGGCTGGAGAAACAGTTCTGCCTTTCTTGCTTGTGCTCAGCTGTTTGCCTGAGACTGGTGTCTTCAAGGCTAATGGCAACTAGAAAATTGCTCTGGAAGGAATTGCCCATATAATGGGATGCATCATCAATATAAATGAAAACAAAGTAAGATACTGGGTATAAGATGCAAATTAGCAGAGAATGAGATTCACTTAGTTTCTCACCAGAGAATTAGGCTTCAGATGAGATGCCTCTGTAGAGCTGCCAAACAAAAGATAGACTTATGTTCCTGCTCCCTCATTGCTCCTGATGAGGGACCACAACTTGCCATAGGATGTTAATTGAACAGGATGGTGCTGGAAGGAAATATGTGTCAGTACTAGTCTCCCAGTGGGAAGGCATAAAGGATATTCATGGAATAACAGGATTAAAAGAGCACCTTGGGCCCAAAATGTAGGTCTTAAAGCAAAAGAGCCAGGAAGAGGAGTGATTGGGGCTAGGGAAGTGTGTGTGTGTGTGTGTGTGTGTGTGTGTGTATCCCTAAAGATTTAAGCAGCCTCAACATGAAGAAGAAGCAGACAGGCTGCCAAAGGAGGCAAAGTTATCATCATGGGAAGTAGTAACTCATTGTACATCTGTATTTCAAAGATCATATTTTAAATAAACGGCATCCCAAAACACTTTGCAGAGTTAAATACGACAAGAAAGCAAAGTGCATTTGGGGCAAATTGCAGAAGCCAGTGGGGGTAAAGATGAGAAGATGCTGTGATAAGTATACCAAATCCACAACTTGCCCATGCAGAAAGCAGGCAGAGGCCCAGGCCAGATGTTCAACTGCTATATTAAATAATAATAGCTTGCAAGAGAATACATATCTCTCTTTTCTATCCCAAAACATTGTTTCATTGTGCTAGTATGAGTCAACTGGTCTAAACTGACGTTATTCAAGAACATTTGTAGATTTTTCTCTCAAAGAGGTGACCATAAACTGGATGAATGATAATTATGTTCTGTTTTTTTTCAACAAGGAGGGGAAAGTACAAGTGGGACTGGATTTCATATGTTGTTGTTCAGTCGTTCAGTCATGTCCAACTCTTCATGACCCCATGGACCAGAGCACGCCAGGCATGCCTATCTTTCACTGTCTCCAGTTACAGGTGGGTAGCCGTGTTGGTCTGCCATAGTCAAAACAAAATCGAAAATTCTTTCTAGTAGCACCTTAGAGACCAACTGAGTTAGTTGCTGGTATGAGCTTTCGTGTGCATGCACACTTCTTCAGATACACTGAAACAGAAGTCACCAGATCCTTAAATATAGTGGGGGAGTGGGGAGGGGTATTACTCAGAAGGGTGGTGGGAATGGGTGATAGGCTGATAAGTGTGGAAAACCTGTTGACGACTCTAAACGGCTGCAATTAGTCTTGCAGGGAAGGGGTGAGATGGCTAAAGATGGCTTTGTTATGTATAATGAGATAAGAATCCAATGTCTTTGTTCAAACCAGGTTTCTCCATGGTTTTAAGTTTGGTGATTAGTTGCAATTCAGCCACTTCTCTTTCCAGTCTATTTCTGAAATTTCTTTGTATTAAGACAGCTACTTTGAGATCTTTTATAGAATGTCCTGGGAGGTTGAAGTGTTCTCCTACTGGTTTCTCTGTCTTGTGATTCCTGATATCAGATTTATGTCCATTTATCCTTTGGCGTAGGGTTTGGCCTGTTTGTCCAATATAGAGAGCTGAAGGGCACTGTTGGCATTTGATTGCATACACAATGTTGGAAGATGAGCAATTAAATAGTCCTGAGATGGTGTGTTTGATGTTGTTGGGACCAGTAATGGTGTTATCCGGGTTTATGTGGCAGCAAAGTTGGCATCTGGGTTTATTGCAGGCTCTGGTACCAGTGTCCATGTTGAGTCCTGTTTTTGTATTATTGTGGGTGAGGAGCTGTTTGAGATTGGGTGGCCTCATCGCATACAAACAGCCACCCAATCTCAAACAGCTCCTCACCCACAATAATACAAAAACAGGACTCAACATGGACACTGGTACCAGAGCCTGCAATAAACCCAGATGCCAACTTTGCTGCCACATAAACCCGGATAACACCATTACTGGTCCCAACAACATCAAACACACCATCTCAGGACTATTTAATTGCTCATCTTCCAACATTGTGTATGCAATCAAATGCCAACAGTGCCCTTCAGCTCTCTATATTGGACAAACAGGCCAAACCCTACGCCAAAGGATAAATGGACATAAATCTGATATCAGGAATCACAAGACAGAGAAACCAGTAGGAGAACACTTCAACCTCCCAGGACATTCTATAAAAGATCTCAAAGTAGCTGTCTTAATACAAAGAAATTTCAGAAATAGACTGGAAAGAGAAGTGGCTGAATTGCAACTAATCACCAAACTTAAAACCATGGAGAAACCTGGTTTGAACAAAGACATTGGATTCTTATCTCATTATACATAACAAAGCCATCTTTAGCCATCTCACCCCTTCCCTGCAAGACTAATTGCAGCCGTTTAGAGTCGTCAACAGGTTTTCCACACTTATCAGCCTATCACCCATTCCCACCACCCTTCTGAGTAATACCCCTCCCCACTCCCCCACTATATTTAAGGATCTGGTGACTTCTGTTTCAGTGTATCTGAAGAAGTGTGCATGCACACGAAAGCTCATACCAGCAACTAACTCAGTTGGTCTCTAAGGTGCTACTAGAAAGAATTTTCGATTTTGTTTTCACTGTCTCCCGCAGTTTAGCCAAACTCATGCTAGTTGCTTCAAGAACACTGTCCAACCATCTCGTCCTCTGTCGCCCCCTTCTCCTTGTGCCCTCCATCTTTCCCAACACCAGGGTCTTTTCTAGGGAGTCTTTTCTTCTCATGACGTGGCCAAAGTACTGGAGCCTCAACTTCAGGATCTGTCCATCCAGTGAGCACTCAGGGCTGATTTCTTTAAGGATGGATAAGTTTGATCTTTTTGGAGTCCATGGAACTCTCAAGAGTCTCCTCCAGCACCATAATTCAAAAGCATCAATTCTTCAGCGATCAGTCTTCTTTATGGTCCAGCTCTCACTTCCATATATTACTACTGGGGAAACCATAGCTTTAACTATACAGACCTTTGTCGGCAAGGTGATGGCTTTGCTTTTTAAGATGCTGTCTAGGTTTGTCATTGCTTTTCTCCCAAGAAGCAGGTGTCTTTTAATTTCGTGACTGCTGTCACCATCTGCAGTGATCATGGAGCCCAAGAAAGTAAAATCTCTCACTGCCTCCATTTCCTCCCCTTCTATTTGCCAGGAGGTGATGGGACCAATAGCCATGATCTTAGTTTTTTTGATGTTGAGCTTCAGACCATATTTTGCGCTCTCCTCTTTCACCCTCATTAAAAGGTTCTTTAATTCCTCCTCACTTTCTGCCATCAAGGTTGTGTCATCAGCATATCTGAGGTTGTTGATATTTCTTCTGGCAATCTTAATTCCGGCTTGGGATTCATCCAGTCCAGCCTTTCGCATGATGAATTCTGCATATAAGTTAAATAAGCAGGGAGACAATATACAGCTTTGTTGTACTCCTTTCCCAATTTTGAACCAATCAGTTATTCCATATCCAGTTCTAACTGTTGCTTGTTGTCCCACATAGAGATTTCTCAGGAGGCAAATGAGGTGATCCGGCACTCACATTTCTTTAAGAACTTGCCATAGTTTGCTGTGGTCGACACAGTCAAATGCTTTTGCTTAGTCAATGAAGCAGAAGTAGATGTTTTTCTGGAACTTTCTAACTTTCTCCATAATCCAGCGCATGTTTGCAATTTGGTCTCTGGTTCCTCTGCCCCTTCGAAATCCAGCTTGCCCTTCTGGGAATACTGAATCAAGTATTTTAGCCTAATTAAAGGGCCTCTTCAACTTAGACCATTAACACTGTTTGTCTCTCCTGATTGAAAAGGTACTAATGGTCTGAAATACCACCTCTGTTCTATATAAGATGTGGAGTTGCATTTCAAGAGGAGCAATCTTGCAGCATAACCTGCCTCAGATATGCTTTTATGATTCCCCCATAGCTTTTCACTTGGAGAGCTTTACATCACAGCCTTGGCAGACTCCCAGATGTTCTCCCATGCAGGCTGCTATTTTTCCTTTAGCTTACCAAAAATAGCCATGCATAGATTGAGTGTCCTCAAATTACTAATGCTTACAGGCAAGCATGTTGTCAAATTTCCACTGGGCAACCGAATCCTGCTGCGGGTTGACAAAAAATAAAGATAAGAGGGGAAGCTAAGTACATATTCGTGCATGGAAGACTTGACATTTCACAAGATTTTTTAGAATGCCGGCTCTCCGATTCTTTCGATTGGCTGACGTATGTATTTGCTTTTCCTTTTCAAGGATATTTGCCTTTCTTTTCTCAATAACTACAATCACTAAGATAGTAGCTGGGCTCTCGTGAGCACACAAACCAGGTACGTTCAAAGGTTCAGCTCATTCAGCGTTGAATGTTGGGTGCCTAATGTTGCCTAGCAGGAAACAAACCTCTGCTATCGGGTCACCATTTGGTTTGTGGTCCATGTGCAAGGGCATTACATGCAACAGTGGCTCCTTAGACTTACATATTAACCACACTAACAAGTGGTTTCATAGAATCATAGAATCTTGGAGTTCAAAGGGACCGAAGGGTCATCTTAGTCCAACCTCTTCTGTTTACTCAAACAGAAGAGCTCAAAGGTAAGGGAATCACTGGTAAAAGAAGGACTTGAACCTTCTTTTGGTTCTTTTGGTAAAAGAAGGACTTGACAAGGGAAGACTTGAACCCTGCCCATTGTGATGCAATAATGAGGATGGGATTATGAACAAGGTTGAAGCCGCTGACCAATCAACAGAGCAGGAAGTGTGTGTGTGACTGTGAGAGAGAGATTTATTGCATTTATATGACACCTTTTTCTTCAAGGGCTCCTTGATTCTCCCGTGATTCTCTCTCTCTCACACACACACACTCCTCATTTAATCCCCACAACACCCTAGTGCAGTTGTTTTCAACGAGTGTGCCGTGGCACCCTAGGGTGCCTTGAATGATGGTCAAGGGCAACACTGGCCTCTACCTCTTTCTTTCCCTCCCTTCCTCTGTTGCCCTCTTGCCTCTCTGCCTCCCAAAGGCTTGCACAGCTGTTTGTTGCAGCAGCCCTGGTTGCAGCAGCATGGTGCCTCTGGTGCTGGCCAGGGTGTGCTTCCCAGGCCCCTGTGGGGCAGTGTGAGAAGGCACCTCTCTTTGGGGTGGGGGGTGGGGTGGCTCAGAGACCAGGGCAGCAGCCGTGGCTGCCCAGAGGACTCCCAAGGAGAGGGGAGAAGAGAGGAGAGGAGGCTGAGTGAACCCTCCACAAGGAAGTTTCGAGGGGCTGGTGGCTCTGCTGGAAAGGGGTGACATAACTGGACTCCTGAGCCCCATAGGGGTGTTGCAGAAAGAATGTAGTTGGTCAAGGGAGCCATGGACCCAAAATGGTTGAAAACCTCTTCCCTAGTGAAGTAAGTTAGAGTGAGAGGCCGTGACTGGCCCAAGGTCACCCCTTGAAAGTAATAGCTGAGTGGGGATGTGAACCTTAGTCTCTTAGGTTCCTATTTAAATATTGCAAAAAAAATATAATCTTTGGCATAGTCTTAAAGTTCTGGCTAGCTCCTGCTGCTTTTCTTACTTTTAAGGTACATTACTGTGGCAAACAATTGGCACCGGAACTAGGAAGGGAGCAAAGACTGAGGAGGGAAATTTCTTGGATCTGCCCTTTGCTTCTCTCACACAACCCAAAAATATTGCTGTGATAAAAGTATTGATTGATTGATTGATTGGTTGCAATTATGTCTCACCTTTCCTCTAAGGAGCTCCAGGTGATGTGCATGGCTCAATAGCAGCCCATATGTATAATTTTCCAGCTACCAAATGCATTCTCCTCTGTTACTATTTAACAGTTTTATTTGCACAGGAGTTCCTGACAAAACCACCACATTTGCATGAAGGCAAGACATCTGAAGAAGCTGCCTAGATGTTTTATCCTGCCTTGAAATGTTGACAATATTCTTCCAACGAGTCTCAAATGCTAACAGAAGAAAACCTAGAAGCCTTATGTAACTCCCACAGGCTAAAACCTTTAGGCTGGTTGAGCAAGGTTCAGTCTTAAGTATTGCAAATCGGCCTCTTGGCTCCAGAGTAGAATGATTTAAATCAACATGATTGAAATAATGATTGAAATTACCAAGAAGAAAAGAGACAGTATAATGAGACAGTAAATTAATGATAATAATAATAATAATAATAATAATAATAATAATAATAATAATTTTATTTATACCCCGCCCATCTGGCTGGGTTTTCCCGGCCACCCTGGGAGGCTCCCAACAGAATATTAAAAACACAATAAAACATAAAACATTAAAAACAGGACTGCCTTCAGATGTCTTATAAAAGTCAGGTAGTTGTTTATTTCCTTGACATCTGATGGGAGGGCATTCCACAGGGTGGGCACCACTACCGAGAATGCCTTCTGCACAATACCCCAATCTGCCAGCTAAGGAAGTTAGATTGGTAGGCACACAAACTAGGGCATTTGGGGCAGTAGAGTATGGTCACATATGCTATCAAGCAGGCCACATCCCTGAATCTTTTTCAAACCAGCTTTAAAAATCCAATTTTTTACCATGGCTTTTAGGAATTTATTATGTCTTGGTTGGAGAGCTGATTGTGAAGTTTGGTTCTGGTGGTTGCATTGAGTTTCACTATGTAATAGTTTGTTGGATTATAGCTGTGTTTGCTAATTTTAATAATGTTGCAAACATAACATGTTGAGATGATGAAATATGTTTTCAGTGGTATTTACTGTATTCTGTGGCTTATATTTTCTTATAGTTTGTAAACTGCCTTGGGCAGAATTTTATTTTTGAAAAGCAGTATATTATATTAATGAATTTAAGATATCTGCTGTTGATGACTAATAGCGCAATCCAAACCAAGATCTTCTGGAATAAGTGAACTTGGAATAGGAAGATCTTGGGCTGTCTTGGCTGAGTTGGAGCTACACCAGTGTCACTTTCTCACTTGCCTCAGCAGGAGTTGTACTGGATCAGCCAGGGAAATCAGCAGAAGCTCCCCAAAATGGATGTTCTGGGGATGTGGTAGGGGCAGGACAGGACAGGGAGAAACTTACACCTCTTCCAAACCTTGTTCATCTCAGTCATGTGGCCTGGCAACTCAGAGGTATTTATGCAGAAAAAAAGTGTGGTGTAAGTCAAATGGCCTAAACAGCCTCACCCCAGTATACCTGAAGGAGCATCTCCACCCCCATCATTCAGCCTGGACACTGAGGCCTTCCTCTGAGGGTCTTCTGCTGGTTCCTTCACTGCAGGAAGTGAAGTTACAGGGAACCAGGCAGAGGGCCTTCTTGGTAGTGGCACCCTCCCTGAAGGGAACACCCTCCTTTCAGATGTCAAGGAGATAAAGAACGACTTTTAGAAGACATCTGAAGGCAGTCCTGTATTGGGAAGTTTTTAATGCTTGGTATTTTATTATGTTTCGATATATGCTGTAAGCCGCCCAGAGCGGCTGGGGTATTATTATTATTATTATTATTATTATTATTATTATTATTATCTCTAGACCTGCTTTCCCCTCTGCTGGACACAGCCATGCTCCTGAAAGGAGACTGGAGTAGGGGTAACATAGGCCAGCTTAATTTAAGTGGCACAAATTTCCCTGGCTTCCTATGTTTAGGATTGCTCTGTTAATCTGCGATATCTCTATGCGCATGACCAAAAATGCCATGAGTCTAATGCCTTCATGGGAATTCCTCAAGAGGAGCTACTGAAATACTGCCTATATGACGCCCATTGACATGATAGACTGGCAAAGTCAAATCTCTTCAGAAAGAAAAATTAAGCGTGATTACTTGATGCAAGATATATCACTCAAGCTAGTCAAATTGTTATTTTGGGAAATCATAAATTTGTATTTGGTGTCAGTGTGTCACTCATTAAGGCCTTATGAGAATGATTAGAAAATTACCTTAATGAGGAAAAAATGTTAGTCTTCCTTTAATTCCCTAAAATGTGTGATTACATCACTAGTTTGAGTCTCAGATAGCCGTTGATGATTTCAGTATTGCATTGATCACAAATAGGTCCTTGATTCATTACATTATTTCAAGTTGCAGTCTTTCATTGGCCTGGTATGTATGTCATGCTAAGCCCAACAATGGGTTAGCCCCAAAACATGAGTGTGTGGGCTCCCAAAAAGGAGATTGCTGCTGCTTCCCTCCTCCCTCCTTTCCTGCTGCTGCACTGAGCTAAGCATGGCTTGGCTTAGCATCTTTTTTTTTTTTTTTACAAAAAATTATTGGTTTTTCCACACACACAAAAATACAACAAACAAAACATCAAATAAAATAACAAGTAATAACAATCATTCAATTCAAAAACAAATACAACAAACAACCTGAACAAATGAAAACTAATACATACCTTACATACAGGAACACACCAATCTATTAATTATAATCTTATTTCCAATCTTATTTGGGGGACTTCCCCCGTTCTCTCTCCTGCGTTCATTTCTAATTTACTTTAGTGACTTTATATCTAATATAACAATTCATTCACCATTATTCTTAATCTTCATATCAACATCTTATATCATTCAACTTATAGATATCAAATAAAACATCATATTACAAATCTTAACTTCTTATGTCCTTCTATTCTCTTAGTTCAATAAAACTGTTGCTCTTATTGCTTCTAATTCCTACCTTACAAATTATCAAATCAACACATTAACATAAAAGGCCTAAATATTTCTTCCCTTTTCCAAATCAATATTTTTACCTTCTGATGTCGGGGTACCGTGGTAAGCCTTCCCAATAAATCAAATAAATTCTTTTATCCCACCCCTCTCCTTACCATTTTTCCTTTTCCCATCTCCATCACCCACCAGTCATCCCCCCAGCCTTTTCCCAGTCCAAATCGTACTTTTTCTACACTCATTCCCTCTTCCAAATAGTCGCAATTTCCATGATCCAGAATGTCCTCTTTTCCTTGATACTTAAAAGCCAACACATTGTCACATAGTATCTTTGCTAAGCTCTTCAAAGAAACTTTCTCCACTCCGCTCTTCCAATCAAATTGTAATTCCCAGGATTGTTGTTCCTGCTTTTCTGGGCTCCCACCCCAGAAAGGGCTTGGCTTAGCATCTTGTCTGAATTTGAACTCTTTGCCTAGCTCTCTTGGACAAGCCACAATTCCTAAACCATAGAACAAAGGTTACAGCTAAGGATGGAAGGATCCATCAGTTTCAGTTCTCTCAATTTCTCATTTTTACAATCTGAAACCCAGTTCTCCACATTTCTGCAGCTATTCGCTTTTTTGCTTTTTTTGCTTTAAAATGCTCATGAAAATTCATCAGCATGTTAACGTGAATTTCTCCTAATAAACACATTTATGTATGCAGTTTTAGACTAATATAATGCATTTGTGTATGTTATTTTCACTAACATACAGAATTTTTCTGCACATTTACCCTTAATACAGTACTGTAGATGCATTTTTGTAAGCACAGGTTGGTTGGAGAGTCACATCGCAAAATTTGGATAAGTGTGAATTTCATAGGATAGCTGTGGTTTGCTTCTCATATTGTTTCAAAAAGTGCAAATTTGATAGTGTTGGCTGTAAATTAGAACCGAAAAGAATTTCTCCCCCAATCCCTGGTTACATCTCATAGTTAGTCTGGGGAGAGAGCTACACAATGAGTCCAAGTTTGAGCAACACACTACATCTCAGTGCAGCACCAGAACTACTGGTAGTGGTAATGACAAAGACAAAAATATCACAGAGGTTGCAATATTAATGGCAGAGATTTACATGAGAGCAACAACAACAACAAATTTTATTTGGTTATAGGCTTATAGCCATAAAGCAGGGAAAGAAGAAAAGGGATGAGGTAAACAGACAATTTACAGCATGGAGATAATTAATTTCATAATTTATTTATTTCATAAAAATGATTTACCACTTGATTATAATTAAAAAACAAACAACCCTCAAAGAGAGAATGCATAAAGATAACATCACAGGTCAAGGAGATAAACAACTACCTGACATTCAGAAAATACCTGAAGGCAGCCCTTTTTAGGGAAGTTTTTAATGTGTGATATTTTTGTATTTGATTTTTGTTGGAAGCCGCCCAGAGTGGCTGGGGAAATCCAGCCAGATGGGCGGGGTACAAATATTGTTGTTGTTGTTGTTGTTGTTGTTGTTGTTGTTGTTGTTTGTTTCTCATTTTGAAAACATGAGAGCTTCATTCATGTAACAAAACTGGTTGGAGCTATGCACAGGACAAACAAGATAAAATGTATTGCTATAAGATATTATGGGAACAACCAAATAGAACATTTAAAAAGTGTCCAATTTTTAGAAAATATGTCCATTAAGTACCAGTCTCAAAATGGCAGGCATGGGGGTGTGGCTTAACACAAAATGGTTTCCATATATAAAAGAGCAGAAAGAAGACAGGAACAGAAAATGATGTAGGCACGCTCCCCATTCTTATACATTGTTGATTTTTCAAGGGACACTTACTAAGACTTTTTGCAGGCACCATTGGTCGTACAGGTGGGCACTCTGGCATTCATGGGGGCCAGGCAGATGACCCCTGATTTACACCTATACATTCTCACAAGCTAAATGTAACTGTGCTGAAGATCGCATTCTGTATTTCTGAGTGTCTTGACTCTGTAAATCCTCCTGCAGCTCCAGTTTGCATGGCGGGCGGGGGGGGGGGGGTAACTTGCATGTTCACCCACACAAATTGTAATATCGGAAACAGCCCTTGCATGTGAAAGATGTTCTTTAAGCAGCCAGCCTAGCTCTTTGGAGTCTTGCAGAAGACATAAGTGTGGCACAGGGGATTTCGCTTAGTGTGAAAACCGGAGAGGCTGATGCAGGATAGTGGGAGGAAAGTGGCAGAAGATATTTCAGAACAAAACGGTTTTCAAAGATCTAAGTATTCTCCATTCCCCAAATGTTAATGCCGCACAGTTTCATTGCATGTGCATAGTGCTGTAAATACATACTGTATGCTAATTCACTAGCTATAAGTGCAGTTTATTTTAGATACTGTGCTTCTTCAATGAAAGAATACTGATCTCTGCAAGCAACAGGGCTTTGGGGCTTGCCTATGCTTTATCCCTGCTTCCTTTTTCAGTCCCTGGTTTCTTTCTCCCAACATCGAGCACAAATTGAGTATCGCTAAAATACATGTTCAGGAAGCAGGGATGTGATCCAGAAACTGTCAGGACTTAATGAAGAATTTCAGATCTATTTTATTATCGGGATTATTTGGCTAACACATAATGTGGATTTGCCACAGTTAGCCCTTTATCCTTTTAAATAATCTGGTCAGCAAATTTTTTTAGAATGTAGGTCAGTTTAACTATTCCCTTTTCTCCATTCTTTCATGGTGGGGGGAGGGGGGCTCATTCCTTGCTGTGAGAATTATTCAGTTATTCAATAATCATAAGTAATCCTAGAAGTACCTGCTTTTTCCCATATGTCTGAGCAATACAAAAAGGGAGAGCTGTTTCTCCATGGTGGGACATCTTCTTTGCATGCAGAATTATTATTATTATTACTATTATTATTATTATTATTATTATTATTATATGCCTCCCTTCATCATAAGTTCTCAGGGCGTTTCACAGAATAAAATACAGGATAAAAACAAGTAAACAATTAAAACCAAACAGCAAAACAATAACTACCCTTCCCTCAGGTACATTTAAAAGGCTGTAGAATATTAATCAGGCCAAGGTCTGGTTGAAGAGGAATGTTTTTGCCTGGAAATTTTTGAGAAATTGGAGGACAGGTTCTGACACAACAGGACAAAGAAGGGCTTGACCTGCCAGAGGCAAAGCAGAAAATCCCACCTCTTTTTTTAAAAAAAGTTTGGTGAGCAACAGATTAAACTACGAGATTCTAGTTTCAAGAAACAAATGAGCATTAAAAATAATAGTAAGAGGAATCTTTTTGTACCATCTGGAGTGGATGCTTGAGAACATGTGCCAAACTTGAGACCAATGCATATTGATTTAACTCATTGAATCACACTTCACTTCTCCAGTTAGCAGGTCTTGACAAAAGTATCTACTTTTTTCTGTGTCGTTTTGGACTATTTTGTCCCCAGCACAAAAATGGTACGCCTTTCCCATGGAAAAAGTCCAGTTTAGGGTGCATTCTGGTGAGGGGGGGGCACAAAATACAAAAGCCTTTTTACTGTCTTTTTCAGTGCTTTAGTGTTCTCTCACAGAGGAACACTCTACATTCTTTATCGATTTATGGGCCTACGCTTTATTTATTTTCAAGCCCCATCCCCCCAACTGGAACACTTTCCCAGGGACCACAGGATTCCTGTCTTAGTGTTTTTGATCCATGTTCACTGGAAGCAGAGGCATCATTCATAATAATCATCATTATCATTCCCACAACTACCTGGTGAGGTAGGTTAGGCTAAGAGGCAGTGGCAGGCCCAAGGATACCCAGTGAGCTTCGTGGCCAACTGAGGATCTTAACCCCTGGACTCCAAGGTCCTAGTCCAACACTCTTAACTACTGCACCACTTGGGTTCTACTACAAGATAGATGTGGATTGTGGCTAACTCCATGCATAAGTGTCTTCATAAACCATTAGTGGGAATGTGTTGGATATAGCATAAATGGGAGTGCTTACACAGCCCAAGTCTCGAGCAGTTAAAGGAAAACCAGGGTTTAAGTAATACTCTGCTTCATAATCTCTTTTCAATACTAGTTTGGAGCCCTTTAGTATTTGAAAGGAGTAAGGAAAATTGACTCTGAGCATGTGGAGAGTACCTTCTCCCCTATCTCCCTCAGGCAGATGGCGTGGTTTTCAAGCTCTTTAGAAATTAAGCAATAAAAAAGATTGCAATGCATTCATCTGAAATATGTATTCTATGGCATTAAATGCAAAATACCTTCATGTTAATTCTACATTTTATTTCCCCCCCTCCCGCTGCCGCAAAACCTTTAGGCAATTTGCAAAGTAACACAGAATCTAAGGAGTGCATCTTTAGCATCGAACACAGCTGCTCAAACACTGATCAAACAGAGTCGGCATTGCCTGATTAGCACCACAGTTTGCTGCTAGTCAAAAATAATAAAAGGAGCAGATGCTTCGGTTGCCTAGTGCATTTATTTTCCATGAGAAAACGTGAAGTTTTAAATTGGAATAGTACTATTAGCTTATTATTCCAGTATGGATATTTTAACCCAAACCAGAAATACGTGCTTATTCAAACAAGCATTGAACTTGTGGAGACAAAAATAGAGCCTTAAGACTTAGTTTAATGCTTTAATTTAACTATTTGATTCTGCCCACTTGGTGATTTGTTCATATATTTTCGCAGAGGCCGCGGTTGAAACACTCCACCGCTTCGATGTTGCAAGAAGGGGGGGGCACATCCAATTGCATGAGTGGGGCTACCTCCCATTTCTGCTGATTTCTCCCAGCTATAGTGCCCCCCCCACAGCAAGCCATTCTGCAGGGTTCCCCAACCCTTTGGAGTACAGTGAGATGGGGGTAGTTTGTCCCTTCATGTTTATACAGAAACTCACCACAAACTAAATTAATGATATAGCAAACTGTATTCTGAAAGAGGCCTTGCACAGAGTAGTGACAAATATCTCCAGCCAAGCCACGCCATCAAGTCAGTTCTCCAGGAGCTGACCTCCTGGGTCATGGCTGTTTCTCCTAAGGCAGTGTTTTTCAACCTTTTTTGGGCAAAGGCACACTTGTTTCATGAAAAAAATCACGAGGCACACCACCATTAGAAAATGTTTAAAAAATTAACTCTGTGCCTATATTGACTATATATAAAGTAATTCTCTTGAATTTTTGAATTTTTCCCACGGCACACCAGGCAACATCTCGCGGCACACTAGTGTGCCGCGGAACAGTGGTTGAAAAACACTGTCCTAAGGAAACCACATGCCAGATACTTAGTGGATTAAAAAGAAGAAAATATATAGTGAGGGAAACGTGATGAGAAAGGAAAGGCTCATTTTGGAAACAGAATTCTGTTCCTGGTTCTTTGGACCCAAGAGCACAGTTTGTCTTTTAACTGTGAAAATAATGTAGCATGTTGCAAGTTAAAAGCTGGTTCCACTCAGCCATTTTCCCACCACATGGTAGCTTTTAGAGAATGTCTAAATAGGACAGGAAAGACCCACGCGATTGGCCCTGCCGTTGTGGTTAAAGTATTTTCACACACACAAACAGTCATTCAGCATGGGAGCCCAACAAAGCAAAGTACCGGTAGAAGAAAAATGATGTCTATGACACTGTTCTTAGGAACTTCAGTCTTCCACCAATTAGGGATTCTTGTGTATTTTGTTTGGTTCAAATTTTGATGCAGACCAAATTGACGTGCACAGGCACACATGTGCCCCTGAGCTGTTGCACAGAAAAATGAACAACTATGAGTTAGGTGCTGCATTTATCATTGTACGTATATGCAAAATGAAACCAATATGCCCAAGAACAGGCAAAATATTGTTGCACGTCATTCCAATCTCTGAGAGGTGTAAGATTCTAGAGGTTTCAGGTGCTTACCTTGGGTTGTGTTTCCTTTGGAACGAGGTAAAATAGAGACTGTGGTATGATTAGCATATGTGGGCTGGATCTACACTGACCTTTTTGACTTTATTAGAATGATATTAGCTATATTGTTCTAAAACATGGGTAGGCAAACTAAGGCCCAGGGGCTGGATCCAGCCCAATCACCTTCTAAATCTGGCCTGCGGGCGGTCCGGGAATCAGCGTGCTTTTACATGAGTAGAATATGTCCTTTTATTTAAAATGCATCTCTGGGTTATTTGTGGGGCCTGCCTGGTGTTTTTACATGAGTAGAATGTGTGCTTTTATTTAAAATGCATCTCTGGGTTATTTGTGGGGCATAGGAATTTGTTTAAAAAAAATTCAAAAATATAGTCCAGTCCCCCACAAGATCTGAGGGACAGTGGACTGGCCCCCTGCAGAAAAAGTTTGCTGACACCTGTTCTAAAGCATCACAGGGCATACTGCTAACACCCCAAGACTTGATTAAATTCTAACACTTACTGGATCCAGGAATTTAGAGAGGTCTGGCACCCATAAACTCATGACAATGTGTATGAGAATTGTATTTCAGCAAAATTCTTTTGTGCATTTAAAAAAATATATTTAAAAATACACTGATGTGGAAATGAGACAGAACAGATCAAAAACTGGGAAATGTGTGAAACAGAGCGGAACAGAAATACACTGATCCATGCAACCCCACCTCCCACTCACCAGCATGTTTTACCATCATACTTAATGTCTCTGTGTCTTACACCAAGCAACCACATATTACGCAAAAGAGAATGCTAATCATACTTTGATTTCGGACGAGGGTTTGAATTTTGTGCTTATGCTCCTATTAATTATTTGACTGGATTATGTAAGAGAGATCTCTGTGAATCAATACCGAGATGTGATATAAGGTGCTTACTTCTGAAAATTTCAAATGAAAATCAATTTTGTCCTGAATAACTCAATGGTAGTTCAGAACATAGGAAACACTCCATCACTCTGATCCGTCTAGATTCACTATGCATGCAGAAGTACAATTCTGCGTGCAAAGTCTCGACCCAACAGAAACTGCAGGGACAAAGGAGTTAAGTATGTGTGATTCTCCTTTCCAGTCGGGTACAGGGAACATTTTCAAATATTCTACTCATCACTTGTTCAAGAGGGGAGCAGAGAGAGGTCAGGATTCATCCTACCCACCCTCTGCTACCTCTTCCTTGCCAAAGTGCTAATCATCAGAATTTCAGCTATTTTGAAAGGCTCCCTTCCATGCACTTGGATGAAGGTATAGATGTATCAGTTAATACAGATTATTAGGTTTAAAGAAGGTAGTACTGCAGCTGTGAACTTTTCAGATCTGTGGCTCATAATATTAACTTTCCAAAGAACGGCTGAGAGAATCAATTTACAGCACAATCGTGTACATGTCTACTCAGAAGTAAAGCCCATTGAGTTCACGTATAGGATTGCAGCCTTGGTTTGACATCTATGGATTAACTATACCTACCTCTGAATTTTCTTTCTGGGTGCTTCTCGTGTTTTAAGATGAATGAAATGAATATGAAAACAGTGCAAGCAGGGTCCATAGCTCAGTAGCAGAGTACAAACTCAGAATGCAAGTCTTTAGCACCTCTAAATGAATTGACATCAGGTGGCAGGTGCTCAGAAACATCTCTCTCACACTGGTTGCATTCAGACGGCACTTTACTTCATATTCCTGATGATGATTATTTAATTTTTGTGGTTTTGGAATCTAATGGAATCTAGTGTAAGTTTAGTGCTCATTTCCATGTGAATTGTTTGCAGCCCTTGAAATCCTTAATATCGCGGGAGTTTTGCTCACATAACAAAACTTTGGGAAATATTTTAGCACACTGACATTCCCAGGAGAGACTTACTTGTTGTGGGAAAGTGAGAACTTGAATAAAGATAAGGAGCCAATAGGAGAACAAAAGCAGTTATGCTCAGAAATGGTGAGGAGGTAGTCATAGAATCATAGACATGTAGAGTTGGAAGGGACCCCATAAGTCATCAAGCCCCTGCAATGCAGGAATCTCATCTAAAGCATCCATGACAGGTGGCCAGCCAACCCCTGCTTAAAAACCTCCAATGAATGAGAGTCCACAACCTCCTGAGGGAGTCCATTCCACTGTCATACCTCTCTTACTGTCAGAAAGTTTTTCCTGATAAATTGGAATCTCCATGCTTGTAACTTGACTCCATTGGTTTTGGTCCTACTCTGAAGAAGAAGAAGGAGGAGGAGGAGGAGGAGATGATGATGATTTTGGATTTGATATCCCGCTTTATCACTACCCGAATGAGTCTCAAAGCAGCTAACATTCTCCTTTCCCTTCCTCCCCCACAACAAACAATCTGTGAGGTGAGTGGGGCTGAGAGACTTCAAAGAAGTGTGACTAGCCCAAGGTCACCCAGCAGCTGCATGTGGACGAGCGGAGACGCAAACCCGGTTCACCAGATTACGAGCCTACCGCTCTTAACCACTACACCACACTGGCCCCCACTACACCACACTGGCCCCCACAAGAAAGCAAGCTTGCTCCATCTTTCACATGACAGCCCTTTAGATATTTGAAGATGGCTATCATAGCCACAACATGTCCCATGATATTCATTGTGGCACACCATGTCCACTGCTGTGAATGAAATGTAGCATGATGTGGCAGGATATCAATAAAAAAGGCCACAGTTTCATAACACAGCTGGTTGGTTGACATCCGTCTGTCTCAAGAAACAATAGAAGAGTGTGCCTTTGTGGCTGAAATCAAGGAGTGGTGTGCGGTGGAATTTTCCAGAGAGGAACAATTAGAGCCAGAGGTGCCAGCTTGTGAGGGGGATGGAGGTGCCAATGTCATTCATGTGACATTATGACATCCTGACGTCGCAGGCATGAGCACCGCTCCTCCCTCCCTAAGTCAGACAGAAGCTTCCCAGGCTTTGCAAAGGAGGTATCAGGGCTCTGGAGACACCAGGGGAACATTTAGGGGAATGGCCTAGTCCCCTTAGTCCAATGACCACACACTACTGAAATCAAGCTTTTGGAGGGTTACAGTGCCTGCTGTGGCTGTCGAGAATGATATGGAAGACATGTTTTGTTGTAGCTGGGGCAGATGAAGGTGTCTGGTTGTGCTGATGCAGGTGAACCATGTCATTTCTTCTTTCTGAGCTCAGTGTAAAAGGAACATTAAGAAATTGAAACAAAAGCACTAACATTATAGCCAGTAGAACTAATACATTAAACCTCACATCTTAATGGAGCCCTTAAAACCACAGAGCGCCCCTGCTGATCAGAGATAACAATACTAGACTAAATAGCCTGATCTGGTATGAGGCAGCTGCCTATGGTATTCTGCACAGAAGTGCCTTTGTTACATTTTTTTAAATAATAAATTTTAAGATGAAAATAATAGGAGGGTGACATGAAAATCCCAGGATTACAAAGGGATTTTCACTTAAGTGATTTACTGCACTAATAACGATGCAAACTATTTTGCTGGTAGTTTTTATTCATGGTCACACCAGATTTGCCTTTCAACAAGACTTTGGTGTCTACTAGAAGTGGTAATGTTGAAAACCAAATGCTGAAAACTGCCTAGCTTTGAAATAAGAGGTGTTTTCTTCTTCACCAAAAGAATTGATATAATTATAATAAAGTAAGACTCACAGATGGGAACTTTTTCCTTTCGCCTTGTAAACAGCTTTTCTTTTATCTTCTTTTTCTTCCTTGAAGAAATGAAGAGAGGATTCTCATTTTTGGAAGAACCAGTGCTGCCTTGCATAAGAACTCAAAGAGTCTGTTATCATTTGTGCAACTGATGTAAAAAAGAAATGCATATAAGAATAAATTGTAACGTAAGGGTGCTGCTGTTCTAGGCAAAGGTCTCCTCAATTAGTAAAGCATCACTGCACTGTCAGATCTTGCTAACTAACATGTTGTTGTGATGCTGTATATATTGGCTTTAAAAAACTGGGGCCAAATTCTAAGTATAGAAGCACTTCCCCTCCGATATTTAAGATGAAAACAGAGATGTTCTTGCATACTTGACAGTGTAATCCTATACATATCTTCTCAGAAGTGAGTCCCGTTGAATTTGATGGAGCCTACTCCCAAGTGCCATATTTTTCTGTGTATAAGATGCCCCCATGTATAAGACACCCCAAATGGGGGGGGGGGTTGCCCAGAGTTGTTGAGCTTTTTTGAGGAGGAATGCTGAAAATCACTCACCAGACAGCCAATCACACGCATCAAACCCACAAAGTGTCTGCCCAATCACCACCAGCATGCACAATTGCTGTATAGAAGCCTATACATGGCAGCCCTTGCCACAGCCACCAATCAACAACCCAATGGACGCAGCAGCCAACAAACACTGGGAAACTTAATTATCTCTAGATCATATACAGGTATACACGTCACATTATCAGTGCCTATAGATACATAGCCTCATGGATGGATGCCTTCCCCTGGGCCCTAAGAACCGAGTGCCTTGCTGGTCCAATGACAAGGGGTGCTCTAGGTGGGAGGCCAAGGAGTTCAAAAGAAGTGGCAGTTGACAGGTCTTAGGGTTGGCCCTTTAAGGACTGGTGTTGTAAAAGGGGGATGGAGCCTAGGACAGATAGGATGGGAACTGAGGCTGGTTGTTGTTGTTGTTCAGTCGTTCAGTCGTGTCCAACTCTTCGTGAACCCATGGACCAGAGCACGCCAGGCACGCCTATCTTTCACTGCCTCCCGCAGTTTGGCCAAACTCATGTTAGTCACTTCGAGAACACTGTCCAACCATCTCAACCTCTGTCGTCCCCTTCTCCTTGTGCCCTCCATCTTTCCCAACATCAGGGTATATATAAAACTTTATTATTTTAAAAAAACATTCAGACAACTAACAAACACAGCAACATTTTTTAAAAAATACATTAAGACATAACAAAAAGAAAGAAGAAAGAAGAAGAGGAAGAGGAAGAAGGGTCTTTTCTAGGGAGTCTTCTCTTCTCATGAGGTGGCCAAAGGTAGCCACAATTCACCTCTCACCTTTGTTACACATTTTGTGATGCTCCAATGCCAACCTTGCTTGCCTGCTTTGAGGACTCCTTTGCCAAGACAGGTTGGGACACCTAGAAGCAAGAGGGTGACAAAGAGCTCTCTCCATATCCACCAGCACCCTTGCTTTCAGGACCTGGAAATGACTGTCTTATCCTAGGAAACAGAACATCTTTTTTTAAATGTTATAGAAATCACAAAAAGTAAAATACTACTCAAGCATGCATGTTTGTTTTCAACAAACAGGAAAATAGATGCTATAGAGATCAGCAGCAGTTCTAGAAGCAATGGGGGAAGATATGCTGGGAAAGAAATCTTTCTTGAGATGATGATGAAGAGACACAAGACTGAAGGTGATTGCTGTAAAAGATCCATCAACTTGAATCCAAGGACTCTGCTCAAAATATTAAAGAGGCAAGCAGCAGTATTAGGAAAAAGTCCACACAAAAAACTGACAGAAATGAAAAAGGAAGAAAAGAAAAGAAATAAATACTACGGAATTATTCACACAAGCAAAAGCAGCTGTGTAGGATTACTATTTTAAAAGTGGATGTAATGTGCATTTCTTTTTTTAAAAAAATGAACAGATTTTTAAAGAAAAGTTTTTTTAAAAAAAATATGCTGAGGAGAAACTGAAGAAAAGAAAGAATAAATTCAGAAGAAAGTGCTGCATTTTGTCCAAAATAGCTGGAGGGCACCAGGTTGGGGAAGAGTGGGTTCAAGTAAGCCACCACTAAGAAGCCACTGTGAGCACACATTCTATGTACAAGGAAGCTTAGAAATTAGAGGCACGGAGGTCTGATGCTTTCAAAGACCCATAAACCACAAGAATTTAACAGATCAAATCACATCCACCCTTTCAAGAAACTCACTGATTATTTTTCCCAGAGTTCCATCTATCTTTTTAGTTCATTATAACATTTGGGATGAACTAACTTACAGGTCTTTTGGAATCTGTCCTAGACTTAGGGGCTGCATCCATTACAAACACTACAGAAAAGTTAGCCAATGTTCTACCGAGGAAAACATCATAATCACTCCTTGTGTGGCTTCTGCAGTATAATCAACTTCCAGCACTCAGGAGCAAAATAAATATCAGAACAGATTTTACCAACAAGTAAAGGAAGCTTTATAGCCCTAAATAATTTAAAGTAGAAAACTGCCATAAGGTTACCTCATCACTTAAATTCCATGTATCCGAAAGCTGATTCAGAAAAAAAATCTAATCGTTGACTCATTTGCACAACTATCCTCTCTAACACCCAGAACAATATTAGACAAGTTTAAAAGAATGGTTCTGAAATGGCAAACATACATGACCCATCTACTTGCATGAGCAATGTAAGTCAAAGAATGTCCATAGGGCTTCAGTGAATGAATAGTTTTACCAGATGTTCCATTGCTCATGTGAGTAGACCGCTCACTGTTATTTCTGCATAGGAACATATGAAGCTGCCTCCTACTGAGTCAGGTCATTGGTCCATCAAACTCAGTGCTGTCTCTACTGACTGGCAGCAGTTCTTCAGAATTTCAGGCAGGAGTCTCTCTCAGCCCTTACCTGGAGATGGCAGGGACTGAACTTGAGAATTTCTGCACACAAAGCAGATGCCACTAAGCTATAGCCCTTCCTAAACCAAGCTGATGGCTAGACTGTCTGAGCTGGTCCTCTGCTTCTTCTAATGATAATATCAGTTGTGCACATTTTTTCCTCTCAATTTCTAATTTTCTCCATGTTTGAAGACAGAAGAATGTTGAGCTCCATCAAAGGTCTACATTCTCTCCACCTTCCCTTCTTTTTCTGTGGCACGCACAGGCCCTCGCGCACACGGTCTGAGCTTGTCGGCGGCTTAATAAAATACAAATGATAATTAGAGACACTTGATCCAAAGGAAAGCACCACAGAAACAAAAAGGTCATCTTTTTTTTAATTTTCAAATGACCTAATTAGAACAGCCTGGAGTGTTGGCTTCAGTATAAGGGTTTTACACATCTTTTCACACAGACTTCCTGCTTGAAATCAGTTCAGTTTAGTGTGCCTGAAGAAAAGAGAGCATTTTATGCCAGCTCAATTACACCTCCCAGAAAAACACCTTCCTCAATTTCCCACATGCTTGATCCACTGAATGAGTACATCTGATTTACCATCCCATGATGACCATAGGCTATCCTGTGCCAGAAACCTCTGCCAATGTCAAAGAGAGCCTAAAACATCGTTTTGGATAGACATGTATTAATAGTCCAGCAGGAAGCAGCCCACATTCCTGGCCATGGATCACTTTCTGGAGGGGGAAATCATTTGCCTGCCTTGCCTTACTGTTCTCAGTTATTGCTTCACATGAATTTCTCTGTAGTTGCATAGGTAGAAGTTCCAAACAATGCTTGGGGGTATATGCAGTCAAGAACCATGCTTTTCATTAGTTCCCAGTAGGGTTGGGCAAATCAGTCGGTTTGGTTTCCCTCAGCTTCTCATCCTTTTAGTCTCAAATTCAGTTATCCACAATTTCTTTTTAAAGTCCTCACAAAACTTCATCAATTTCTTTTTAAAGTCCTCACAAAACTTCATCAACATTTTAGTGCAATTTTTTTCCTAATATGCATATTTGGGGATGCAATTTTCCCTAATACTGTATACACATTTTTGCAAAGCAATTTTCCCTAATGTAATGTGTGGGCCTTTTCACCAATACATGCATTTTAATGCAGGTGTTACCCTCGTATATGCTTTGTTGTACACATTAAAGGTAAAGGTAAAGGTACCCCTGGCCGTTAGGTCCAGTCGCAGATGACTCAGGGTTGTGGCACTCATCTTGCTCTATAGGCCGAGGGAGCCGGCATTTGTCCGCAGACAGCT
Organism: Lacerta agilis; assembly: GCF_009819535.1. Taxonomy (NCBI): domain Eukaryota; kingdom Metazoa; phylum Chordata; class Lepidosauria; order Squamata; family Lacertidae; genus Lacerta; species Lacerta agilis. The sequence continues at coordinate 33,574,718 of NC_046322.1, forward strand.
TCCAGGTCATGTGGCCAGCATGACTAAGCCACTTCTGGCGAACCAGAGCAGCACAGTGTACACATTACAGCATTGCCAAATTCAAAAGTTTGAATTTCAAAGGACAGCTGTGTTTCAGGTCATGTATTGTTTCAGAACTTTGAATTAGGTAAAGGCAAAGGACCCCTGATAGTTAAGTCCAGTCGTGAACGACTCTGGGGTTGCGGCGCTCATCTCACTTTGCTAGGTTGGCAGAAGCTGGGACTGAACAATGGGAGCTCACCCTGTTGTGGGGATTTGAACCGCCGACCTTACTATTCAAAAAGTGAACTCCTACTCACATTGAGGAAGCCTAAAAGGCCATTCACTTTTAATAACTCATTCTTGAATTGCCCTCCTTAAAAATCAAATTCCCCCTCTGTGGGGGATGTGCCCCATGTTGGGAACCACGGGTCTAGTGAATGAACATAGACCAGGGGTTGGATTCATTGCCATAATTCCACTCTCCCTACACAAGTTCCCTGTATGCGCAGAGGATGGCTTGAAAGGTGGTTCAGTTTGCTCCTGAGGGAAAGGATATCTCAGAGGGGATTGGGACAGTTCAATCTTACACCCTCACCCCTTAGGGAAGGCTGTGCAAAACTGCTGTTTTGGACTCAGAATATGCAACTCCCTCTATTTCTGATGTTTAGGTTGTCATTGCCCTTGGGTTAAGTAGCCAAAACAGCACCAGCCATACACAAGAGGAAGGTACTGGCAGGTTTAGTATAGCCCCAAGGTTGTAAAAGTCCAAAGACATCCGTGAGGAAATTCATATGGGGATGAAACCCCCACAAAACCCCAGTGAGAACCAAGCATGTTCAGTGACTGCATTAATGCTGATAGACCATTGGAAGGAGGCAGAAAATGGGGGTGAGGAGAGTGGAAATGGAATGGCTGAAACCCTGAACAAGCAACACTCCGCACTGCAACATTTGCGTAGCATCATACAGTGGTTTTAATCTATCCACAATCGCCTTTGAACTTCGGGTTCCTGTTTTTGTTTTGTTTTCCCCCCTCTACAATTTCCTTCAATCTTGATGGAAGCTCATCCTCTTAAAACATTTGCACCCGCACAGGTCTGGGTGTGTTGCTTGAGAAAGAATTGGGTCACTAAGATATAACATGGTTTCAAATACTGAAAGGTACAAATTTTACATGCCAGTAAATCCATCTGTTCAACGTAGAAAATGAGGAAATGCATTTATCTTCAAAATGACAGGCATTAATAATGCTACCTGAAAAAAGGGGGGAGCCTTTGCATATAACTTGATGGTTTTAGATTATTATTTTTTACCTGTTCAGTATGAAAGCTCATATAATTAGAAAGACAGTGTCCTTTTCAAAATAACTGACAATCACAGCAAAGGGCAGAAAGATAAAATATCTCTTCCTAAAACAAAGAAGTTTTGGTCAGGAAAAAAAGCTGAATCTCTGAACACAGGGAGGAGAAAATAATTAAAAGCCTGAACCTAATGGTCAACAAGTAAGAAAAAATGAAAAACAGAATTTCTCCTACTTTGGAACTACTGTTATGATTTTCCTTAGATCGTCATTCACCAATAAAAGGGGGCAGGAATACAATGCTAAAACAAGAATTTTCACCTCTCTTAAGAAGCTACCTTCTACCAACATAAAAAGGTAAAGGTAAAGGTAAAGGACCCCTGACAGTTAAGTCCAGTTGCGCACGACTCTGGGGTTGCGGCGCTCATCTCGTTTACTGGCCGAGGGAGCCGACGTTTTTCAACAGACAGTTTTTCCGGGTCAGGTGGCCAGCATGACTAAGCCGCTTCTGGCGAAACCAGAGCAGCACACAGAAACGCCGTTTACCTTCCCGCCGGAGCGGTACCTATTTATCTACTTGCACTTTGACGTGCTTTCAACTGCTAGGTTGGCAGGACATAGTCAACATAGTCCCTTTTATATGCAAAGCATGAAGTCTGCTACTGAGCTACAGCTATGCATCATAGGAAGTGTGACATTCCTTTGGCTAAAGGGTCAAAGACACAGTTGCTAGGGATGTACTGAATACTTGGGAAGGCCTTAGGTATGGCCAGACCCAATTCTGTGCAAGATTGGAGATGTGCAAGATTTACATACCAGCAACAAACATCTCCTTGTGGTGTTTGCAGAAAGTTGGTCAAGGTAGTTTGTTGCACATGACCACCTGGCCCCGAGTTTACTAATATGGAGTCTGTGGTTGCAACGACGCCCTTGTGGTCTTTCCCTGGTGACCTCCTGGGAGCTCACTGTAGGGACAAATTATTCATTGCCCTGCAGGTAGATGAAAGCCAATCAGAAGAATACCTCTGGACTGTTTCTCAGCTGTTTGTACATTTACATCACTACACATCACAAAATGTACTATCTTCTTCTTGCCCCATCTTCTTCAGTTACAAATTTAATTATACAATACAGGTATACCCAAGAGCTGACTATGATATTAGGAAGAGGGAAAATGTGAAGGTGTTCCCCAAGGGCTTTCGCCTCATTTTTGAGGGGAACCCGACTTCTGACATTTCAGAAGCCCCCCAGAATTAAAGGTTGGGAAGAATGATCTCCTTTCCAGTTTTGCCTTCGTACTGTTTTCAGGCTGCAGAACCCTGGGAATCAGGATTAAGCTGTAAAAGAGAAAATGTCAGTACTGGAGCTCTACAGAATGCTGTGTTTTGCTTTTTTGAAAAAAAAATGCTACTTTCTTCTCACCTTACCACCTTTGAGGATGACAGTAGGAGATCTTAGAAGTAGAATAGCTGGGGATTTCGCAGCATGGATTATGATGATCCACATGCTTCTCTTTAAGAGCCTAAAATACCACTGGACAGAAACCATCCAGGTGAATAATCAGATTTAATAACCGGAGCACCTCTGACCTGAACTCGTGTTTACTAGGATAATTTCCCATTCTTCCACCGTTCAACAAGCACACAGAAAACCTACAATACCACTCTTAGTGGTTTTTTAAATGGTCACAACTGAACAGCTCTAAAGAAAGTCTTTATGATATTCAATCCCCTGTTACAATGCAGGCTTATGTGGAAAAAGCTTCACATGTCTGCTGGAAATGCTGAGGTGATGATGATGATGATGATGATGATGATTAGGTAAAATGGTCAGATATGGAAACTGGGAACTAACACACCTTCCATTTCACATTTGCCTTCTCCTTTCTCATGCAATGTATTCACTACACATCACTGATGTTAATTTTCGGCGGGGGGTGGTTGGGTTCTCATTTTTAAAAATCCCTCAAAGCGCAGGTTTATGTAAGCTGTACAATCCAAACTGGAAAGATTTCTGCTTTGTTTGGCAATGGAAAGAACCATTTTTTTATTTTTTACAGGTTTTCTCTTTCTGTCTTCACATTTCTTAAGCTGGCTGAACGGCTTGATTGGGGTAATAGGAGTGAGAAGGGGAACACGATCTGCCCAACCTAGTAAAGCAAATATGTTTCCTTTCCTATATCATTTCAGTGTTTGCTTTATTGCTTACATATCTGATCCAAAGTCATTTTAGCTCATACAAATCCTGCCTGTTTGAAAAAAATAAGTAATGTTTTCCTTATGTTCCTTTTTCTTCTTTTTTTCAAACTTTTATATGTAGTTAATTGAGCTGAGCGAAAAGAAGTGGTAACGTCTGTTGCTTCTCCTTGACGATGAGCATACAGGCTGTGAGGTGAGGAAGGTTACCAAAAGGAAATAATTTGTTCCTGCCCACACATCAGACTGTGAAAATATTTCTTGTCATAAATATGCTTGTGATGTTGAATATTCATTACAAAGAGTTAAACTGCAGGCTCTGGACGGACTTGCACGGGCCTCTTCTCTACTGATGACAAAAATAAATAAATCAATAAATGCTCATTGTTTTAAAATAAAAAAGTATATAGCCTACAGTACCTGGAAGTCAACACTGGTCTCAGACCCACGTTTTTAAAAGTTTGGTGGGTGAAAGTTTTGTGGCCATTTGCATTAAAATGCACATTATGAATACTGAAGTAAAACTAAGAGGTGGAGATAGAAGAATCAAGTTCTGAACGGGGCTCAAAAGGAAAAGTGTTGAACAAACACACACACACACACACCATTTTTAAAGGTTCCTGCTTAAACTCCTCAGTTGGTATGAAAGAAGATTCTGGCAACAGATACTATGTAAGTGACCCAGACTCTTTTCAAGAACATTTTATTAAAAAAAAAAAAAACAACCATCATCTCAACTTGAGAGAAGTGGTGTGGTGTAGTGGCAAGAGGGTTTATCTTGGATCATTACTAAATCCCTGCTCAGCCATAAAAATTTAATGGGTGACCTGGGATGAGCTCTTGGTTTAGCCTACCTCAAAAATGTGTTGTGATAAATTTTTTGATGGCTTCAGGAGCAAGGGTGGGATTTGTTGTTGTTGTTCAGTCGTTCAGTCGTGTCCGACTCTTCGTGACCCCATGGACCAGAGCACGCCAGGCACGCCTATCCTTCACTGCCTCTCGCAGTTTGGCCAAACTCATGTTAGTAGCTTCGAGAACACTGTCCAACCACCTCATCCTCTGTCGTCCCCTTCTCCTTGTGCCCTCCATCTTTCCCAACATCAGGGTCTTTTCTAGGGAGTCTTCTCTTCTCATGAGGTGGCCAAAGTACTGGAGCCTCAACTTCAGGATCTGTCCTTCTAGTGAGCACTCAGGGCTGATTTCTTTGAGAATGGATAGGTTTGATCTTCTTGCAGTCCATGGGACTCTCAAGAGTCTCCTCCAGCACCATAATTCAAAAGCATCAATTCTTCGGCGATCAGCCTTCTTGATGGTCCAGCTCTCACTTCCGTACATTACTACTGGGAAAACCATAGCTTTAACTATACGGACCTTTGTCGGCAAGGTGATGTCTTTGCTTTTTAAGATGCTGTCTAGGTTTGTCATTGCTTTTCTCCCAAGAAGCAGGCGTCTTCTAATTTCGTGACTGCTGTCACCATCTGCAGTGATCATGGAACCCAAGAAAGTGAAATCTCTCACTGCCTCCATTTCTTCCCCTTCTATTTGCCAGGAGGTGATGGGACCAGTGGCCATGATCTTAGTTTTTTTGATGTTGAGCTTCAGACCATATCTTGCGCTTTCCTCTTTCACCCTCATTAAAAGGTTCTTTAATTCCTCCTCACTTTCTGCCATCAAGGTAGTATCATCAGCATATCTGAGGTTGTTGATATTTTTTCCGGCAATCTTAATTCCGGTTTGGGATTCATCCAGTCCAGCCTTTCGCATGATGAATTCTGCATATAAGTTAAATAAGCAGGGAGACAATATACAGCCTTGTCGTACTCCTTTCCCAATTTTGAACCAATCAGTTGTTCCATATCCAGTTCTAACTGTAGCTTCTTGTCCCCCATAGAGATTTCTCAGGAGACAAATGAGGTGATCCGGCACTCCCATTTCTTTAAGAACTTGCCATAGTTTGCTGTGGCCGACACAGTCAAATGCTTTTGCGTAGTCAATGAAGCAGAAGTAGATGTTTTTCTGGAACTCTCTAGCTTTCTCCATAATCCAGCGCATGTTTGCAATTTGGTCTCTGGTTCCTCTGCCCCTTCGAAATCCAGCTTGCACTTCTGGGAGTTCTCGGTCCACATACTGCTTAAGCCTGCCTTGTAGAATTTTAAGCATAACCTTGCTAGCATGTGAAATGAGTGCAATTGTGCGGTAGTTGGAGCATTCTTTGGCACTGCCCTTCTTTGGGATTGGGATGTAGACTGATCTTCTCCAATCCTCTGGCCACTGCTGAGTTTTCCAAACTTGTTGGCATATTGAGTGTAGCACCTTAACAGCATCATCTTTTAAAATTTTAAATAGTTCAGCTGGAATATCATCACTTCCACTGGCCTTGTTGTTAGCGAGGCTTTCTAAGGCCCATTTGACTTCACTCTCCAGGATGTCTGGCTCAAGGTCAGCAACCACATTACCTGGGGTGTATGAGATCTCCATATCTTTCTGGTATAATTCTTCTGTGTATTCTTGCCACCTCTTCTTGATGTCTTCTGCTTCTGTTAGGTCCTTTCCACTTTTGTCCTTAATTGTGGTAATCTTTGTACGAAATGTTCCTTTCATATCTCCAATTTTCTTGAACAAATCTCTGGTTTTTCCCATTCTGTTATTTTCCTCTATTTCTTTGCATTGCTCGTTTAGAAAGGCCCTCTTGTCTCTCCTTGCTATTCTTTGGAAATCTGCATTCAATTTCCTGTATCTTTCACGATCTCCCTCGCATTTTGCTTGCCTTCTCTCCCCCGCTATTTGTAAGGCCTCCTTGGACAGCCACTGTGCTTTCTTGCATTTCTTTTTCATTGGGATGGTTTTCGTTGCTGTCTCCTGTATAATGTTACGAGCCTCCATCCACAGTTCTTCAGGCACTCTATCCACCAAATCTAAATCCTTAAACCTGTTCTTCACTTCAACTGTGTATTCATAAGGAATTTGATTTAGATTGTATCTTACTGGCCCAGTGGTTTTTCCTACTTTCTTCAGTTTAAGCTGGAATTTTGCTATAAGAAGCTGATGATCTGAGCCACAGTCAGCTCCAGGTCTTGTTTTTGCTGACTGTATAGAGCTTCTCCATCTTTGGCTGCAGAGAATATAATCAATCTGATTTCGATGTTGCCCATCTGGTGATGTCCATGTGTAGAGTCGTCTCTTGTGTTGTTGGAAAAGAGTGTTTGTGATGACCAGCTTGTTCTCTTGACAGAACTCTATTAGCCTTTGCCCTGGGTGGGATGCCAGTGCGTAATTATTACTGTTGTCCTTGCATACAATAACTTCACTTCAATTTTACAAGAGAGAAATTAAATTATATTTAAGAAAAAACTGTAAAGGATCTGGCGTTAAAACCAACTATCAGGCAAGAAGTCTTGAAGGATAGTTAAATGTGTTTTCAAAAATGAAATTCAAAAAAAGTCTCTCTTTTTCACAAAGGGGGGGGGATGTGAGTTGGATTCAGAGAAGGTTCTTTCACCATGGAAAGAGACCTTTGCGTTTGGTTGCAGGGAGGAGTCAACATTAGCGTTGTCACACTGGCACCTACTGGCAAGTTTTTGAAAGAAATCAATGTGGAGTCCACTTCATGAACCCGGTTGCTTTACCTAAATGGTTACAGAATGTCCCTGCCAAACCTGTCAATGCAGAAGTCGAAGGATAATTCTTTCCTGATAACCCTGCCAATAATAATGAGTTTGCGTCACCTTTAGCAACGGAAAGGGACCTAAATAGTGGGAAAGCAAATATTGTCACAAAAATGTTAATGAAATGCTAATATGCATGCTAATAAGTTGTCACAGATGACCACTAAATTCAGGTTATCCTGTCCTATCTTTTGCAAACGAGGACGTCCAGCTTTAGAAAACCTACTGATTGTGGCTCTTTGTTCCTTTTTCATCTGAAAAGAAAAGAAAAATGTCACCGGTTACAGAGCACAGATCTGTGTTGTTTATTGTACAGAGAACTGAAGAATGTTTTATTCGCTAAACCACAAGGATGTAGACCACTGTCCAGACAATGACTAACACACTATTGGGTACTTCAGACAATTTGCTCTGCCAATTAATTAAAAACAGTTTGGTATGCCAAGACTTTTGAAATATATGCTCACAGGGAGAGACAAGGAGGGAAGCTCCCATGAGTTCTGTAACTCTTGCTTGAATCAGCACGAGGTCTTAAAGGGAAGTCTGGAACTGGAGCCTGTCCAAAGGAGACACATGCCTAGACAGATATAGGGGTGCAAGCACATAAGAACATAATCAGAGCCTGCCAATGGCCCATCTAGCCCAGCGTCCTGTTCTCACAATGGCCAACCAGATGCCTGTGGGAAACCTCCAAGCATGATTCAAGTACAAGAGCACCTCCCCTCCTTTGGTTTCCAGCAACTGGTGTTTAGAAGCATTGCTGCCTCCAGTAATGGCAGATCATAGTTATCATGGCTAGTAGCCAACAATGGCCCACAATAGCTGTCTTTCACCATCCAGACATTCACACACTTGCCACTAAGCCACAGTGGGGCCCCTCTTCTACTTTATTTGTTAACCAGTCTGGTGCAGCTGGGCAACATCGACTCTCCTCATCTTTGGCAGCAAAGCAGACATACTGGACAACTTGAGAACTTGAGTATGTTGGTGGGTGTCTTCTCCCCATTCCACTTCACGTAAAAGCATCAAATGTTTAATAGTCAGCAATCACTCACACAGGATGTGAGGGATTTGCATGATCATAATCATACTTTATTGACGTTAGTAACAATTTACTAATTATCAGCAATAGGTTTCTGAAAAACATTTTTCTTTCCATTAAGTTTGTTTCCTAGTGCTCCTCTGAGGCACAACTGAATATTCATGTGTACATCAAATCACAGTTAATTTGGCTTGTGGGTTTTTTTTCCTCTTTTTTTCCTCCCCCAAGATAGGCTGCAAGCCCATCATTTTTGTTGTATGTTTACAGCATTCGCTCTATGTATAAAGTCCTTACTGGTCTGTTTCATTACCAGATAACTTTGTTTTCAAAAGGAACTGAATAATGTGTTGTATACTTGGGCTCTATGTCTACTCTTGAAATAATCTTGTGTAACAATGTCTACACCTCTGCGAGCCTCTAGGCCTTTTTTGAATGTTTGTCTCCATGAGTTTTCAAAGCAGTTGGGTGAATCTGCTTGCCCTGCATGCATCATCACACTCCATCCTCATACTGTCATTTTTGGGGAACCAGGAAGTCAGAAGGGGAGAACCCTGCCTATTTATGTATATTTTGTTGGAAGCCACTCAGAGTGGCTGGGCAACACAGTAAGATGGGCAGGGTATAAGTAGGTTGTTTGATGTTGTTGTTGTTGTTGTTGTTGTCTCCACGAGCTAGAACCCTGCATGCCAGCTAAGAAGGACACCAACACATGTTAAGCAACTTCCCACCTTCACATCTTCGCCCATCATGTTGATAGTAGGTCTGTGTCAAAACCTGTCATCCATGTCCTCATTTTGTGAACCTGGAAAAGAGGCTCCTGCATTGTGTATTGCTCATACACTACTTCTTTTACAAAGAGTTTTAGGGTTTTTTTTAATATACTTTTGGTGGGTGACTGAGCTTACATTATTGTTGAAATATGACCATATTAAATATTTCTGCAGCAGTTTGCAGCCTCCCCAGCTGCCTGTGCTGCCTGAGCTCAAAACGGGTGATGGGAAGAATTGTTGTTGTTGTTCAGTCGTTCAGTCGTGTCCGACTCTTCGTGACCCCATGGACCAGAGCACGCCAGGCACGCCTATCCTTCACTGCCTCTCGCAGTTTCGCCAAACTCATGTTAGTAGCTTCGAGAACACTGTCCAACCATCTCATCCTCTGTCGTCCCCTTCTCCTTGTGCCCTCCATCTTTCCCAACATCAGGGTCTTTTCTAGGGAGTCTTCTCTTCTCATGAGGTGGCCAAAGTACTGGGAAGAATTATTACATGACAAATTAAGTGTGGAAAGCAGGGACAGGCAGCTACTGAGCATTACTATTCCTATTACTTATTGAATTTCTATACTGCCCTACATCTGAAGATCTCAGGACGGTTTACAATATAAAAACACAAAAAATACCATCATAACAAACAAAAACAATACCTCCCCACAGTTTAAAAAGCCATAGATAGTTTAATTAGCCAAAGGCCTGGGATGGGATAAGAGGAATGTTGCAATGAGATTAGTCTACTCACTAATTTTGTTTTTTTAAGGAAGCCCTTCCTTTTACACACACACACACAAATCTGCATTGATTTCTTTAAAACTGAAAAAAAAGAGACTTCACTTTGAAACAAAAAACACCAAACAGTGGTCAAGCACATGGTAAGGTATCTGCCCTTTGCACCTCGCCTTCTGCACTGAAGGGAGAACCCAGCTGAGGATGCCATGGGAAATGTAGGCACCCAGGAAGACTGTAAAGTACAGACCACTGGAGATATAATGGGGGGGGGGAGAGAAAGGACATTCATCAAACACCTTTTGGCCACTTCAAAAGCAACCTAGGCACAACAAAAACCCATGAACATTTCACCAGAAACGTTCTCTCCACTTTGATAATTTTCAAATGCAATTTCTTTTCTCATTGACTGATGGGAAATGATCTTTAAAAATACAGGAGAGTTATTTCAGTGTGGTAATAGTTAACAACATTGGAGAATGGCCAGCACAGAGTGCAACAGTAGGAGTGTGTAATTGAGATTGTAAGGCAAGAAATACCTGAAGAGGACTACTTGGTTTTTCTAATCATCTCTAGATCTGCTATGCCATTGTGGGCAAAGTACTGTATGAAAGCTGAGAAGAATAGAAAGGTAGTAACACTGTGTTTTAGGATGTTTCACCTGGAAACCTTACAAATGCCATTTCCTTTAGACATCCATGTGGGGGGGCATCATTTATCCCTGCTCTGGAGAGTGATTGTTTCTTTGGTGACATCAGCAGTCATCAGACCAATCCCCACCCTCATATTGGACCTCTCTCATGTGTGTGCTCCATACACTAGGCACTTGTTGTTGTTGTTGTTGTTGTTGTTGTTGTTGTTGTTGTTCAGTCGTGTCTGACTCTTCGTGACCCCATGGACCAGAGCATGCCAGGGACCCCTATCTTTCACTGCCTCCCGCAGTTTGGCCAAACTCATGCCAGTCGCTTCGAGAACACTGTCCAACCATCTCGTCCTCTGTCGTCCCCTTCTCCTTGTGCCCTACATCTTTCCCAACATCAGGGTCTTTTCCAGGGAGTCTTCCCTTCTCATGAGGTGGCCAAAGTACTGGAGCCTCAACTTCAGGATCTGTCCTTCCAGTGAGCACTCAGGGCTGATTTCCTTAAGGATGGATAAGTTTGATCTTTTTTGCAGTCCATGAGACTCTCAAGAGTCTCCTCCAGCACTTAGGAAAGAGCAAAAGGTGGAGTTCCAAGCATTTCTCCTCACCAGATGGAGTGATCCCCCCCAATCCTCCCTCTGCACACTGTTCTGAGGGTTCTCCCAATCCCCGATCCAATTTCGGGGGAAGGGGACACAGGGGAAGGAGAGAGAGGAAGCCCCATTGCGCAAGTGGAAGTCCTTGTGTGGGGCTTCCACTGATGGGGCATATTAGGCAAAGCCTACCCAACAACGACCCTGCTAAGCAAGGCCAAGAATGAATGTGGGGAGTCAGTGAAGAGCAACAGCATAGCTGCTGTCTGGAAACATAACCACAAGGTATTGTCTGACTTGGGGAAGGAAGCAGTAATAGAACCGGAAGAGCCCCACAGGATGGAAGCAAAGAGAAAACATAGACCAGAGGAAAGATCCATTCCAGAAAGTTGTGACTGACAATCAACAACAGAGACAGCTACAGATTGCCATTGCAGCCCCATTTCTAGTTACATGATTTGATGGGATTCTTGCTAGTTTTTATTTATATTCCTTGCAGTATTTACAGGCCTTCGCTTTTAGTTTCGAGGACCCGATTTACTCAAAACACACATGATGTTCAGCTGCTTGATCCTTTTCAAAGAAGTTTTTTTAATTAAAAAAAAAGACAATGTAGCTTCAGAGGCCCCAGTCAAGTCTTGCAGTATGGCTTTAACCCTTTCCATTCCGGCCATTTACGTGTCGGAAATAGCTCCTTTTCCCACCCGTGGAGGAAAGGATACAAAGCAGTTTTGATTTTTATCGTGTTGAAATTTCCATCGTAAAATGTTAGACCAAATAATAAAGCAGTAATTTCATAAATTTAGCAACTGCAATGAAGATGCCATTAAAATGATAGGTTAACGGTGTCGCTAAAAAAGAGTAAACAGCCTAAATAAGAGTGAGTTGATCTGCACACGAATATCCTCCTGAAGTTCATGATGAGAAGTGGTAGTAATGATGCCAAAATTTGTTGTTGTTTTTTAATTCCTCAGGGGAGGGGGCCAAACTGAATGGAAAGACAAATATTATTCAAAACCCTGTTGCTGGTAAGTTATTATGTGCTTAACCACCACCACCACCACCCCCCAAAAAAACCACAACCACTACACAATGAACATATGGATCCATGCTACATGAAAGCTATTGATATTGTTTGTATGTTATTGCTAAATAACCAAGGGATTTTTATCTCTACAGATACTCTTTTGAAAAATTATTCTGCCTTGGGGCAAACTGTCTTGCTTGCATTAAGAAATTGCCTTCGGGTGTCAGAAATAAAACATAAGCTTTCTGGGTTTTCAAATAAACTTTTCACAAATGTTGAGGGCTAACTAGGTTGATGTTGTTTCTCAATATTATTTTTAATGCCGCTGTATTCCATATATTGTGAATCAGTTGAGTGGTTTCAGAACATTCTGACAGAGAGATAAACACAATTTACTGTATTGCTCTCAAGGCAATGAATATATCATATCTTAGTGGTTCCCACCTTTTTTTGTTTGTTTTCCATGGACCACTTCGAAATTGCTGAGGATCTTGGCAGACCACTTAATGCTTTTTCTGCCTGCCCTGTTGCTTGCTTCATCCTTTGCTAGGGAAAAAGCTGTGCTGGGACTCCAAGAAGGGGTGCTAGACTAGAGATAACAAACTGAAATATTAACATTCTGTGATGAAATGGAAGAGATCACTAGAGTCCCTTTCAGCAAAAAAATACAAAAGCAAACACCCTCACCAAATGCTAAAAGAAGGAAGGCCAGATTGGTGGTTTCTATTTTGTTACCGCCGTTTCCTCGATTCCAGTAAAACCCAGTTAATAATGCCACATTGTTCTGCTAGCTGCGAGTCTTGCTGTTTGCCTGCTTTTTCTTCTGGCTTGTTAATAATATATGATGCCATCCTGCCCAAAATCTGCAGCTCTAGGACTCGTGTACACAGAGAGAGTGCCAGAAACATTGTGCATGTGCAGTATGCCCTCTAGTTGACCGTCTGTGTCAATGAAAGAAGCCCCTGTGCAGAGGTGACCCCTTTACCCCCTTGTGGTTGCCATCGCTGTCGCACAGAGTTTCTGAGTGTACTGCTAGTCTGTTGCTCAAGCAACCGTGTGTATCATATTGAGTCACCCTCCGGCTGCATTTTTGGTATTTATTAAAGGATTCACAATTACCGCTTACAGTGATAAGAAATCTTAATGGATGGAGAGAGAGAAAAAAACATAAAATACTTATGTATTATGTTCCTCACACTTTCGCCAGGAGTTGTGGGTGGTATACAGGTGCCTTCCTCACTCTCTCACACATTTTATCCTTGCAAGAACCTTGTGAGGTGAGTGATGATGAGAAATGGCGACTAGCCCAAGGTCACCCAGTGAACTTCATGGCTCAGTGGGGAGTCAAACCTGAGTCTCTGTATTCTATCCACCACACAGTACTGACATTGCACTATTTTAAATTAATCTTGTAAAAATTATACTAAAGGTAAAAGGAAAAAAAGGTAAAGGATCCCTGGACAGTTAAGTCCAGTCAAAGGTGACTATGGGGTTACGGTGCTCATCTCGCTTTCAGGCCGAGGGAGCCGGTGTTTGTCCACAGACAGCTTTCATGACTAAACCACTTCTGGCACTACAGAACACCGTGACAGAAACCAGAGCACAAGGAAATGGCGTTTACCTTCCCACCACAGTGGTACCTATTTATCTACTTGCACTGGTATGCTTTCAAACTGCTAGGTTGCCAGGAGCTGGGACAGAGCAATGGGAGCTCACCCCATCGCGGGGATTCAAACCATCAACCTTCTGATCGGCGAGCCCAAGAGGCTCAGTGGTGTAGACCACAGCGCCACCCGCATCCCCTCAATAATTTTACAGTACTATCAGGGAATCAAACAGGGTTGAACTGTATTAGAGCCAAGGCTTGGGTTCTTTAAAAAACAAAACAAAACTGTTTCTAGGATTGTATTATTAATGGTTCTATCCTGCCCAGGGACCTTATAGTGAAGGGTGGGTAAGAAATTGCAATATCTATTATCATTATTATTACTATTATTATGTTGGCCTTTCATGGGGTGCTTCGAGCAAGGCAGAGGTGCCAACTTGAATAAAATATTGGGGACGCCCAGGTAAGCCCTACCCTGTACAACTGATCACAAGATGCTGTGCACACATACCATTTGAATGGCAATGCCCATCAACTTTGGGGGGCGGGGCCCCTCAAATATTTTATTGGGAGGGCAGAGAAGGGACCTTGGCCCCCAGGAGTTGGCTCCTATGCAGTAAGGTGCACTTGCATTTCCTGCCTGCTCAGAGTCTGTGCTGTGCCTTTAGCCATCAGTGTCACTTGTAGCAGGGCCTCTGAAAGGGACCTCAGAGTTTGTGTTGGTATGTGTAGAAGAAGGCCGTCTTCCAAGATATATGAAAGATTTGGTATACTCTGTTCGCAGAGCTATTCCTTGTGGTTGTTGATTCAAATGTCTCTGTATTCCCTGGCAATGATCCCTAAAAGCAGGAACTACAGAACTGTATGGGGAAAGTCTGATTGATAGTAGACTGCCAATCTGTTATCATTAGACATTATATTTGTTGCATCAGTAGCTTAAAAATAGAATAAACTTAATACAAATATTGCTATTTCACTACTGAAGAAGTTGTAGCAGTCATGTATTTTTCTGTAAACATGTTCCTTCCACCCACTCCCAAATTGTCATATTTGTTGGAAGCCCAATTTAGTGGCAACATAGTTATTCCATCCCGCCCCCCACCCCAGTCTCTGTAATTTGTCAATACAGTAATAAGGGAGTGCCTTGTAAAAGAAAAACGACAGTAGTCAGGAAATACAAAAAAAAAAAAAACCTTCCTCAATTTGCTCTTTTTGAAAACAGATGGGGTGGAATCAAGTGAAGTGAAGTTTATTCCCATTAGCAAGGGCAAGATTAAACAGGAGGGGGCATACAAAGAGGAGGGAAATATCCTGATTTCCAAAGCCTGACTTTCTGGGTCTGGCTGCTGAAGTTAAATGTCCCCACTTTTTTCACAATGCAATGTTGAGAATGTGGTGGGAACAGGATAGGGCAGGAACTCAGCTGGAAAATATCTCAGATAGACGAAATATTTGTCAAAGCATTTTCTCATGTGAACATGCCTATAGCTGGTATATGCCAGTCACTAGATCAGGGCATCTGTTTTATCTTGGGGCCTGGGGATTTTTTAAATAAAGATCGAGTGAGAGAAAGTGCTGTGTAAGGCAGCAGAACTAGAGAGGCAGCAAAGAAATGCAAGTTTGTGAACTGGACAGACTTGCAAGTGGCAAGTAGGAAAACAAATCAAGCTTCAATATCCTTAAAGGTCTTTTCCCAAGATGAAAGCAATACAACAAAAGAACATTGAGGCTGATTATTCCTACACACATGTACACACACTCGCTTTAGACTTGCAGCAATCCGTTATTTGCCAACAAGGCATCATTTTGCATTTTCTGCCTATAACGTATACATCAAATTTGATAGCTCCCCATTTCAAACAAATCTTCACCAAACTATTAGAAAACATGTTTTCTCCCAGATGTGCTGATGTACTAGTAGACTCTTCTTTTCGGCTGAGAAGAAAATAAGGCACAAAATAACTACAGTACCAGTAGCTTTTTTTTTCCAGAGTGCAAAAACAAGTGCCCAAAACAAAGGCATCTGTGTCTGAGGTAGATGGGATCCGATCAAACATGTTCAAAGTTGACAAAAACAACAGCTAAGGTAAGATATAGAGGCAAAAGGTGTGATTGGTTGAAAAGAGGCGTTTTATAAATGGCAAGCCAATGAATGGTAAAACATCACTATTGAGGCTATGGGGGCTTCCAGGTGGGAGTTTATTGTGGAATTGGTGTTACTCATGCACACAGTTTTGCTTGTCGTGATATTGTTGTCATCAAAATACCAGCTCATACGTTTTCTTTTCTTTTCTTTTGCATTTTGCAGAAAATCTGATTCGTAAAAATAAGCTATTCTACACCTGCACCCCTACTTCTGAGGATAGGCTATCTCTAACAAGGAGCAGTCACGGTCTGTGAATCAGTCTTAGTTGGCCAAAGGAACTCCAGGCCTTTGGTAGACAAGGATGAATCTCGGATTACTCATAAACTACACACCTGCTCCTTCAGGGAGAATGCAACCCCATCCAGCAGGTCGCCTGCCTAAGCCCCAGCCCCAAGAACCACCAACCCACAGAGCCACCGGCTTTACAGATTCCCATCAAAGTTCATTGACCCTTATGCTGCCCATCACAGTGTTAAGACACTGGTCCAGCACATCCACCTCCTTAGCTGACTGAGGTGAGAGGGAGAACTAGAGATGAACGTCATCTGCACCATATTGGCATCCAATGCCAAACTCCTTAGTGACCTCACTCAGTGATTTCATATACCGGTAAATATTAAACAGTATGGGGAACAGAAAGGAACTCCACAGCATAACGGCCATGGGGAATTAACTTCAGTCTCTATCACATTCTGGAACTCGTCCTTCAGGTAGGACTGGAACCACCGTATCACTGTGCTGATAGATACATGTGAATCAACAGAGTCTCTCTCCCAAAGGAGGTCATCTACCAGGGCAACTAAGGATATCTTGATACCAACATCAGGGCTGAAAGAAGACTAGAATGTGTTTAGATAATATGTTTTCTTTAAAAAAAAAAATCCAGTCCCCAATCTCTCTTGAGCACCTTGCCCAGGACAGGAGTATTTGTGAGTGGGGTCTAGAGGGGCTCCTCGGGTGCTGAAGGCACTGCTTTCTTTCTGACAGGGAGGCATTTACCATCCCTTGGCCCCATCCAGTCAATTCCCCTCAGCCGACCCTTAGTAGCTAAGGATGTGAGTGACTTTATATTCAAGATGCATACAAAGACTGCCTTGATCTGGCTAGATTCTCTTTATTGTAAGCAATGGGCATCTATACACACACATACACACACGAGCTATAACTTTGGTAGAACAGCATAAGTCATCACAGTTCTCTTTCTGAGTGTTTTGCATGCACATATGACCAGGCTGCAATAGTCTCAGCAAACAACTTGAACTCAAAACCAGGAATGGGCCAACTGTTGAAGGCCACATGCCAACAGTCGTCAGAGCTTGGAGTTAGCACAGATGACTTGAGATAAATGTAAACAAAAAAGTCTAATCTTCAAAGCAAAACTCGTTTTGCTACAAACATAGCAAATATCACCATGCACCTGCTTAGTGTTCGAAATGGGAACAGAATCAAAAGGAAGAAGTAACTGGCTTTTGAAGAGCTGAGTTTTTCACAATTAAGCAATTAGCTCAAGCACATAATTGCTTAATAAGTATGCATACTGATATAGGAACGATCTAACATCCCTGTTATGCTGTACAGAGTCAGTGAACAGCCACGAAAGCATACATTTCAGATGTGTGCTGTTGTTTTAATTAGAGGATATACACTGCTTGACTTAGATTGGGCAGATGAGACTCTGGAATGCAGAGCCAGAGACTGACTTGGTGGCCTTGAGCAAGTCATTAATTTAGCCTCAGTTTCCCATCTGGAAAAAAACAATAACATCAATGGGCTTTGGGCGGCCGGGGGGGGGGGGGATATTTATTTATTTATTTATTTATTAGAAAGGAAACATATTCACCCATTTTAGAGTTCATTAACTGGGGTGAAGATATATAGTTCATGTTCCCACAGACATGCACCCACACACCCACATTATGGCAAATGTGTGAAATATGGGATCTATGTCTTGGGAAATGTACATAAAAAGAACATGAAATTGACCAGCAATCACATATCCACTATACACATTAGCAGGATAGCATATGATACCCCATTTTTGCAAGGTATTGCCCTATTATATTATTAACATGTTTTGTCGAACAATGTCTGCTTATTCATTATTCATTCTCTAAGTACACTTTCCATTATAATTTGTGTGTCTGTTACATGCTGTTTGCATTGCATTTTCACTGTTCGAGGAGAAGTTCTCTGTTCATCAGCGATTAGCATGACAAAATGCAAAGCAAGCAAGGCTCTTGCTCCTTTAAATAGTTTTGCAGAAGATGGGATTTGGCAGATGTAGCTTTTCTTAACCCTTCACGACAAGTAGTCCAACGTGCCCAAGTTCCTTCTTTTGTACAACTACTAAAGGTGCAAAAGCCTTGTTGTCCTTTGGAACCGGCCATTTATTATTGTGTTGCCCTTGTGAAATCCGAGTGTCTGACACCTGAGCAGCTGGGGGCAGCTTAAAATGTTCAGTTGATCAGGGAACAAAGCAGTTGTTAATCCAATTTCTGGGAGGGAAGAAAAAGCTGCCAGTTTGGCTGGGATTAGCACCTTGCACAAGGAATGCCTGAAGACTGGAGCACTTTTCATACATTCAATTTGAGTAGAAAATGCATCAGGAGGGTGGCATATCAGAGGTGGGATCTGCCCCTCACCTATGTGCATTGATTGCAATATCTCAAGCAAGTCTACATGTTGTATGCCTGAAAACACCTAAGCGACATCATATATTAAAATAAATGCATGTAGACCAGGACAGAGTCTGCCACCACAATGCCACCCCTCTTCGTGTGGATTCATTCTCTCCATACTAAAAGGGGAGAGTGTGGATTACTAAAGAGGAACCTGAGGGATGATATGTGGAGCATGAGGCTTGAGGAAAAGGACTGAGGTGAGACAGGGGCCTACAATTAACCAGCCAGTTCTTTGGCTGCAGACTTTGGATGCAACCAGTTCTTTGGATTGCAATGACATTTTTGTTTTTAAATGGCTTTGGGGAGCTGGACTCAAACCTTTATAGTTCCTTGAATAGATTCTCCCCTGATTTTTCCTGTTCAGCTCTGGTGATTTTATGCACAAATATACATGACTGAGGAAAAAAAATATTCTCTGGTGCACAGCCCAGTCAGATTTAGTTGGTACAAACATCGAGCAGCTATGATTGAAAATAATTTTCAAACACCGTGTTAAATTTCCCAGGTACCTTTCATAGCCCTTAGAAGAACGCTCCAAATGAAGACGTGTTAAGAGGTCAAGATTTTGTCAGAACATAGATCAGGAAAAGTAGGTGGCTATCAATAAAAGACTCCTGCATTACAACATAAAAAAGATAAAGTATCCTAGGATTTTTAGGAACAAAGTAAAAAAAAAAAAACCATTTGGCTTATGACATACCCATTCTTCCTTGAATTGAGCTAGATGGCGTTTCACAAAGTGTCTCATGGAGCACTGAAGAAAGATTTTCCTTACCTACCGGGTTGGTAACCCTGTAGCTATAAAAGGGAAAGAGAAGTCTTAGAAACCACAGAACACTTGTTAGTGTTTTAAAAGATGGTAGCAAAGCCGGGGAAATTTTATTGCTGGCCACCTGAAAGGGATAAGAGATCTTACTACAAAGTCTAATATGACATCCCCTCCATGTTTGATCATGCATAATCTCTGGGACCTGTGAGGACAGCTGGGGTGCGGTGGGGAAAGCAGAATGCATGCTTGACTCGCATGTACAAGCTCTCGTTGGTGTGATCTCTTCCCTGACAATCATATACATATATTATAAGCAGGGATGCCATCAAAAGTCATTCATTGGACTAGATGACCCTCAAGGGCCCCTTCCAATGCTACAATTCTGTGATCCACAACAGAGGTTTGCAACGCTTAGCACTGAGGATGTGAGCAGTAAAAGCCCCAGCTCTTCTCTGGCTTGGATTAAATCAAATCTGGAGAAGAAATATAACTTTCCCTCACCCAGGCAGTCAACAAGGTGGGCAGCAACACGTGGACCACTTTCTGTAACAAGCCTTGTTGAAGTTAGGCATGCCCATGAACCTTTCAAATCAGTCATTGGTGAGCATACAGAAAAGTGTGTGAATCTGCTGCTATCAGTACAGTGTAGAGGTACCTGATATTTTCTATATTGCACTCACTAGGCAGGATCTGTGGGGCCCAAACTAAGGCACATACACTGCTCTGCATGCTCAGGGGCTGCCCTGTTTTCTGTTTCAAGAGAGGGAGCACATAGCACAGAGAGGAAGTGCTGAAATTCCCTTCCGTACAATGGAACCACTGGTATGTGGTAGCAATTACTGAGAGGCATGCAACCTTCAGTGTATGCTTGCATGAGGGGATTTGGGGTTTTTTGTTTTTGTTTTGTTTTGGCTAGGGGCACATTCTGTATCTGAAGGAAACTCAAGATTCTAGTTGGGAAACTCCAGCTTGCCCCCACCCCCAGTCACGTATTGCTAAATTTTGAAGGGCAGGAGCTCATCATGGCATACCTTTAGATGCAGCCAGGACTGAATC
Source organism: Lacerta agilis (assembly GCF_009819535.1). Lineage (NCBI taxonomy): Eukaryota > Metazoa > Chordata > Lepidosauria > Squamata > Lacertidae > Lacerta > Lacerta agilis. The sequence goes on from NC_046322.1 coordinate 33,594,935, forward strand.
TGGGAGCTTTTGCATGCAAAACATGTGCTCTCCCACTGAGCTTCCCCATTTAGCTTTCAATTAGAAATGCAAACAAAGGCACATTCTACCATGTGTGGTGGACATGCAGAATAACAGAAGCATTCTGAGAAATGATATACAATGAGTTTGGGGGGGGATGTTTAAAATAACATTTTTGGAAAGAACCAGAAGTGTTTTTACTAGGATTAGATGTAGAATTACCAAAGGAGCAGAAACTATTATATATGCGACAGCACCAGCGCAGATACAACTGACCCGGAGATGGAAAGAAGACAAAGTCCCAACCAGAGACAAATGGGTGATAAAGATGATGGACTACGCCAAAATGGTGAAAATGACTGAGAAAATCAGAAACCAGAAAGATAGAAACCTTAACAAGAAATATTGGGGGGGGGGGTTATAAATCACCTAAGAGAACATTGTAAACAATTAAAAACTTTGGCCTGGGTTGAGCAACACTTGTAATGTACTAAAAACTAAGGTAAAAATGGATTACTTTAAGAAAAATGGAGAGATTACATGATGCAATAGATAAAGTTTGATAATGGAAACCATGGAGGGGTGGAGGGAAGTATAAGGGTTCAGGGAATCCTAAATGTTGGTGATTATGATTACTGTTTGATTTTAAATGTAGTGACTAGCATGAGTTTGGCCAAACTGCGGGAGGCAATGAAATATAGGCGTGCCTGGCGTGCTCTGGTCCATGGGGTCACGAAGAGTCGGACACGACTGAACGACTGAACAACAACAAAGTGTAAAACTGAATATATATATTTTTTAAGTAAAGAAATGCAAACAGTTGTGCGAAAAGTGCTCCCATTTTACTGTCTAGCATGAAGTAGGACCCCATCAAGGGCCTGAAGTGTTGCATCTCTGCTTGACTATTTCCCTCATTTTCTGACACTGGCTATGATAATCTGCTGCAAACAACAGCAAAACTTGATAGCCTTCTTATCACCTTGTTCACATTCCAGAGCAAGGAAGGGGAACCTGTCCATTATTCTGGTGGACGATGGCATTGCTTCCCCTCTAAAAAGCATTCCAGAGATGCAAATTCCCATTCCTGCATCAGTACATCACTGCCCCTCTCCCTCCATAGCCATACATCCTGTGAACTAAGCATGAGTATTGTGTCATGTATAGAATAAAGTAGATGCTGACTATTAATTACAACCCTTCACACCATAAGATAAAATTCAAGCAATAGACTCTTTTGATTCCACTGCATAGGTGGATGTACAAAAGAGCCTTGAATCGGGGCCTGTGGATAAAACGTTGAGATTATGCAAAGGACTAGCACTGCAGCGATGTGGAGAGGGGAGAAATCTCAAAGGACAGCAGCCGAATCACTTGTACTATTGATCCGGCATATTAGTGGCTGTAGAATGTCGGCATTGTGCAGCTTAAAGAAGAGAAGAGGTGTTTTGGGTGCCATTGCTGGTTTCAGCTATTGAATTCTGCCAAGAGGAGACACGCACTAAGATGCTCGGTGGATCGAAAAACATGTTTCAAGCAAATGTCTCTGAGAAACCTCCCCAACTCCCCCCCCCCCGCCCAATTCTTCAGAGTTAGGAGCTCATCCCGTTTAGTATGTTAAACAGCTTTCTGGCATCCACATAGCATCTGTGCAAGCTGCATATAGAAAATCAAACAAATGGCTTTTAGGAAAACATTTTAATTTAGTGTAGGAGAGAAAGAGACACTCAAGGTGGCAGGATAAAGAGGGGGTCGGTTCCATCCCATTCATGTCCATCTCTAAGCCACAGGTGCACACTCAGCTGATGTGACTGTCCCCTTTCAATGCTAGAATCATAGAAACACTCGTGACTAATTCCTTCTCAAAGGATTGTAGATAGAAAGGCACTGACCTCCAGGAAAGGCCACTCACTGGCCCATTTTAAAATGACTTTTGGGTGGGAAGACTGTCCCTGAGATTCCACTAGTTGAATGTAATTCCCCTCCAATGGCCAGAAAACGTGTGTGCCCAGGCCATCAGGAAAGGAGGCTGAGAATGAGGGGCTGCAACCGTTGCCCCCTGGGAAAGCGGTGAGTGGCCATTGCTTTTGGGCTGATGCCACCTTTTGGGCTGAGCTCCTTGAGCCACAGCACCACTAAAGAAGGATAAAGCCAGATGATGGTGGAATAAATGTTTTTGTTTTGTTTTGTTTTGTTTTTCGTCTGTGGGGACTTCCTCCCTCTCCATTGTGGAATCCTCCGAGCATCAGATTTGAAATTGTTTTTCCATAAGAAAGTGTTTTTAATTGTTTTTACAAACAAAAGTGTTTTCAAATGGGGTTTTTTCCCTACGTTGTAATTGTTATACATGTGAAATTGTGAAATTGTTTTTACTGTTAATGTTTTTTTCCCCATGCAAAATCACTTTGACGTATGAGAAGAGATTCATAAATGGATTTAAGTAAATAAACAGATCAATGTTACTGGCACTGCCTTCCCCATGCCGATTTGCTGTGTTCTCCAGAGGGGTTTGTGCATGCATTGCCCCTGGTTAATTTCCTTGTGCCAATACCATGAGCCAAGCCAAGGTATTGTGTTGACGCAGCCTAGTGGTTTGCTGCAAACTGCAGCAATTACTCCAACCAGCGCACTATCTGGCATAAAGGGGACAGCATAGGAGTGCTACCAAAAGGAAAACAGACAGACCAGAAATTAGAATCACATAAGCATAGAATTGACATCTAGTTCAACCCCCTGCAAGGCAGGAATCACAGCTGAAGAGTCCCTGAAAGATGGCCATTCAACCTGTTAAAAAACTTCCAGTGAAGGAGAGTCCGCCATCTTCCAAATGTGACCATTCCACCACTGAACAGCTCTTACTGTCAGAAAATTCTTCTTAATCTCCTTTGAAAGGTACCTGGGAAATTTAACATGGTGGTTGAAAATTACTTTCAGTCACAGCTGCTCGATGTTTGTACTATCTAAATCTGACTGGGTTGTGCACCAGAGAATATTTTTTCTCAGTTGTGTAAAATCTCCTTTCTCATCATTTGAATCCATTGGATCTGGTCCTACCCTATGAAGCAGGAGAAAACAAGCTTCCTCTATCTTCCATGTGACAGCCCGTCAGATATTTGAAGATGGCTGTCATATCACCTCATAGTCTTCTCTTCTCCGGGCTAAACATACCCAACTCCCTCAACCATTCCTCATAAGGCGTGATTTGATTCATTTACTGAGCACAACTCATTTAATGTTCTACCCAAAGACATTTTGGCTACAGCAACCTTTGAAACTGAATTGCTCCTCAGCAGAAGCAACACATTTCCTGGAAAAGGCTGGTTCACAGCACGATGGAGCATATGGCAGCAACCAAAATGCCCTGAACCCATCGATTGCAGTGATGTGGTTTAATTATTTTTCATGTGGCAAATCTGGAAGTGTCACAGAGCTTTCCAGTGGCTGCCATATCATTTGGCTGTAGTGAGGTGGGCTAAGTGGCTGGGTGGCCACACCCTGAACCCTTATTTAGAAGCCCGGCATTTTGTGCTGGTTGTAAACATGTCACTTTTTCATAGTGATGTGTTTTAGTGAGGAAAGGTTCAGAAACTGGCTCTCAAAGTAGTGAATTCCATGTACGTACATAGCTAGAAACAACAGCATCAAAAACCCGTAGCCGATTTGTTGGTTAACTTCAGATCCACCTGCCTCCTTCTTACATGACTGTGCATTTAAATGGCAATTACAGGCTAAAATCAGCTCCCAGTTTCTAAATGCTGTACATTTACCAAAAATAGAGAATGCGCACACTTCTTGCATGCTGAAAGTTTTTGGCCATTTTCTGAAAGCTGGTTCTAAACTACGGGATGCCACAGCTAACATGGGTTTGCGGAAGAGAAGGGAACCTGCTGGTTTTGGTTCATGTGCAGGTGGCCTAAACCTTCACTCTATCTAGCCTACAGGCCTCTCTCAGCCTGCTCTGCAGACCCATTTTTGTGTGGAAGATGTGGGTCTGCTTTTAGCTCTCTTGCGAGAGTCATAATGGGGGGGACAGGCAACAATACCACTTCCTGTGTGGGAAAATAAAAATGTGTGTGTGTGTGTGTGTGTGAGAGAGAGAGAGAGAGAGAGAGAGAGAGAGAGAGAGAGAGAAGGTGGGACCTTGATGTGAGGAGTGGTGGCAGTGACCCAGATTATTGCAGCTAGCAACTGGATTCCACCTAGAAATACTAGCTTATCCAATATAGTTGTATACCAAAAGTAGCATACAGCCTCTCCCCAAACTGATGCACACCTTTTCCCTGAGGCTTCCTGGGCAATCATGACTCCAGCTACCAAAATATTTTATTTACATACACCAGTAATATAGCACTTTCAGGGCCAATGCACACAAAATGGCTGATTTACAATGGCTGCTGTATCCAAACTCTGAGGCATTAGTGCACAGAGGTCTACCTATTGTTGAGCTAAACTAGAGAGCCCTCTGATCACCTAATGGGTAGATAATTAACTTAGGTTGTATCTCTGCTCTGCTCTCTCACGTGGCATTTAACCTTAGATCACAAGAGTTGCAAGCCACCATTTTGTTTGAGTCTTTGTTCTCTCAAGTCACTGAAGACAAAGGTGTGCTAATGACCCCTCTCCTGAAGAGAAAACAGCTCCAGTCTGTAACAGAGTCTATGTGGTGAGAAAGACCTTTGATTTAAGGTCTGTTAGGAGTTATTTTACATTTGTAAGAAGCTGAGCCTATGCTTGGATAAGCATATAATTTTATGCAACTATCTGGATGTAACATTGACTGTTTTGTGTCTTTTTTTTTGGAACAAGTTCTGTTTGTACAGTTTTAGAACCATAATTTTTGGTCTGGACAATTTTTATTCCAAGAGGTGTCAGCTTTTATCTATCCTATTGCTTCAAGCTGTGCAACATTAATATCAGCAATAAGATTTACCTGTGTGGGTCAGGAAATGGGTTTTATGGAATGCCATAGAGGATGCCTGCCAGCTTCCATAGTAAGCTGCCCCATAAGAACCAATTGACTTGTGGCTACAGCCAGGGCCGTCTCGTCCATAGGGGCTGGTGGCGCGCCAAGGCGCCGGGCTCCCCAGGGGCACCCCCGCGAGCCCGCCGGTATACCGAGCGCCCCCTCCCCTCCCCAACCCACCCCCGCCCCCACGGGCGGGCAGGCGGGCTGAAAGCCAGCAGCCCTCGCCTCCCGGATCCCCAGCTGGAGCACTGGAAGGGCGCGCAAACGTGGGAGGGGCGGCCAGCGTGGGAGGGGCGGCCAGCGTGGGGCGCCGAGGGGCGGCCAGTGTGGGAGGGAGGCGGGCGGAGAGGCGGCACACCAGGGGCGCCGAGGGATCGCCACGCCACGGTGGCCGAACCCTCTAAGACAGCCCTGGCTACAGCCAATGCAGAGAGAAATGTAATGCTAACATCCCATGATGCCAGCCATCCTGAAAGTTCTGAACACACGACTAACAATGTCCCTTGTGCTGCGATTGTCAAACACCAGACAGCCAGTTGACTGTTGTGCACTTGGGAACTCTATGCAAGGGATTTTGACAGGTTAGCAAAAGAACCCCCCTGCCAATCACGCGACATAATGATGTCATGTGATTGGCAGGTGGCCAGCCCCACCTGTCAAAACTGGCCTGCAAGGCTGATCATGACAAGGATTTAGCCTTTTGAGTCAAAACGGTTGCCCATCCCTGGTGGAGATTCATGAGCAGTCCAGTACCACAACAAACTCCCACCTGGAAGCTCCTTTCAGTTCAAGATCGCAGACCACAAAACTATTACAGATCTTAGTAGCTATATTGCTCCGACAGATCTAGAAAGCTAGAGCAAATGAGTGAGGTGATATACCCTTGTCTGGAATGAGTGCTCATAACTCTTGAAGCAAGCTTTCAAATCACAAAGGACTATCTATATATGACGCTTCAGCATTCACAGCAAAGAAAAGGAAATGGCTACCAGTGCATTGCTAGAAGCCTTGTTAGGCTGACGTCTTGTTGGGCTGCAGGACAAAGATGCTGGAAGGTGGTTGTCCAAACACTTTTTATTATTTGACACAAAGGCTTTGGTGGGAATATTCAGAACATTCCTCCAGGGACAAAGCAGCAAATGAAAAATATCTGCTCTCTTTGGGAAACAAAACAACCGAGTCCAGGGCAGGTCTGTTGTTCCAGTGCCCTTGGGTCTCACGGAACTTTTTGAAAGCAGGGAACTGATAAAGAGATGCATAGCAGTCCTCATAACAGCTACAGTCTCGGTGATTAATTCTGGAAGTATGCTACAGAGAAAGCCAAACCAAGTCAAATTTGGTAGTGTGGTTCACTCTAGCCTTATTTGAAGTGGGATCCTACCTAATCATGTACGGGAAGGCTTGCAGCTAGCTAAGGCTACTGTGTTTGGACAAGCACCCTCACCCAAGAGCAGATAAATTGGACAGGAAATGCGGCTTTCAAGGGTAGCAAGAGTAGGCGCTTGCCTGCCACTCTGGCTCCACTCTCTGCTTTCCAAAGGAAAGCGGAGGGAGAGGGGAAGGGAAACTTTGCTGGAGAGTCATTTTAACAAGTATTACCAAAAAGAGCACTAGCTATCAAAAGGACTGCCAGGACCAGAAGGAGCCATCAATCCAACGAGTTTACATTTCAAAGTTTGCTGAGAACAGGGGGAAATGTCTCTCCCTCCTGGATAAGAAGGGCTGCCGAGCTGTAGCAAAGGAGCTATTTGCTGCTTCTTAGCAAAGTCTGTTCCTCTGAAGGGGGCCTTTAACCCTCAGAATGGGGCTAGATACACAGATCTAGATATATATTAAGAAGCCCTCCTGGGAGTCTGTGTGGAACAGCTTTGAAGCTGTGGAGACAGTCAGCTCTCTTTTCTTTTTGTATATTCCATTGTTCAAGCTCAAGAGCTCAGCTTGTAATATTCTGAGATTAACTACTGGTGCATTTTTTTTCTTCATCCCAGTATTTAAGAGGCAGTGGGGTACCTCTTTCAGGCCAATTCCGACATTGGTAACTCCATCCTGTTCCACTTAGGCTGCAATCCCATGCCCACTTACATGAGAATAAGCCCCAATGAACGGAATAGGACTTGCTTCTGAGGAGGCATGCATGGGGTTGTACAGAGACAAGTCATTGTTTCTGCTAACAAACCAAATTTAGGGCAGGGATAGGCAGTCTGGTCTTGCTAGACTACAACTCCCATCATCCCTGATCACTACCCATGTTGACTGGGGTTGATGGGAGGGCACCATGACAGCTACTTCTACCCTGGGGCAATTTTTAGAACAGGGGCAGGCAAAAGATAGATTGGGATGTACTGGGTGAGATGCAGTCAATAAGCACAAAGTGAAGATGCCCGGCCCTATTGTTTTATAGTAGCTAAAGTTAAATGCCATATTTCATCTAAAGCAGGCTGTTCTAACAAAGAAGCTTTCGAAGGGTGGGGCCAGGAATGGATTTTATGTGGAAAGACTCTGAGCTTAGATCTGGAACTAAGAGCAGAAATTTTTGATCTGTACATGAGTTCTAATGCAAAATCTTCCTTAATTCTATGTCCATCCCGCTCTGCCACTATTTTGCAATTGGTTCTAGTTGGTCGATCTGGGTGTTTGGGGTGGGCAGAGGGCAGGGATATCAATGTAAACTTTGCAAGCCTGAAGTCAGTCCAGAGTCGATTTTAGGGCAGCATGACTGGCTCTGCCATACTGGGTGCCAAGCTGAAAGGGGTGCCACAACAATGCTGGAGCACAAGAGGTGAGGGGGGGTGTGCAGAATTTTAGCATCACACAAGGCGCCACTTTAATTTGAGAGCCCAAAGTCTGCCACTTGTCAGGCCAACATTATATTAGACCATATAACAGCAGGCCCTGCCACTAACCTAGATGCATATGTGCAAATGCAGCTCCTGTTCTGTTTCCCCTTTGAACATTCAGTGTCCAGGCACTGAATATCTACATAAAGCTGTGCTATCAATCAATTAATTCCCCCCCTGCCCTTTCCCTACTTCTGTGGACACCTTCTCGGACACCAGAGTCCATATTTCCCTGAAATTATTTATTAGAACATTCTTAGCGCATTTTTCAATTATTTGAAAAATTATTTATTAGAACATTCTTAGCACATTGTTCCCTCTCTCCATATCCCATACCTTCAGCAAATGCATATCCCACACACTGTGTGATATCAGAACATCACATAAATGTATGTTTGTTTGTTTGTTTGTTTGTTTGTTTGTTTGTTTGTTTGTTTGTTAAATTTGTATAGGGACGTAAGAGCCCTGCTGCATAAGACCAAAGGCTCATGTAGTCCAAAATGCTGTTTTCACAGTGGCCAACCAGATGACTATGAGAAGATCACAAGAAGGATTATCCATACTTATCTTTTGCCCCACTCATTTCAGGCAGAGGTCTGTCTGTGCTTTAATGTTCCATGTCCGAGTGTGTTGTTATTGTTCAGAGCTTCAGAGCTTTCCCCCAGGAAAACCCACTCTTTAAAGTTGCATCAGAGCAAATGTCAATCTGGGTTTTCAACAGGCTGTCATTGGCTCCAATTGAGCTTTGAAGAGTGGGTTTTCATGAGGAAGGCTGTGGAACGAAAAGAAAGAGCGTTCAGACATGGAGCTTTAGGTGCCTGGAAAGAGCAGAGGAAAGGTGGATAAGCCATCAGTCCTTGTGATTCCCAACAACTGGTGTTCAGTTGAATACTGCCTCTGTAATCAGAGGTGGTACATTGCCATTGTGGCTAGTAGCCACTGATAGCTTTATCATCCATGAATTTGTCCAAACCCTTTGAAAACCATCCAAGTTGGTGGACATCATTATATTTAGTGGTGGCAAATTCCATAGTTTAACTGTGTGAAGAAGTACTTCCTTTTTTGTCTATTCCGAATCACCTAATGTTCTGTTTCATTGGATAGCCCCAGGTTCTAGTATTCCGAGAGAGGGAGAAAAATCTCTTGTTATCCACTTTCTCCACTCTGTGCATAATATTATGCACCTCTACCACATTCCCTCTTATTTGTCTCCCCCCCCCCACTAACTAAAAAGTCCCAAATATTGTAACTTTTCCTCATAGGAAAGAGCATTAATGTTGGATAAGGGCTTGTAGGAGCAAAGCGCTCGGGAGAAAATTGGAACAGTGGGCATAGCCATTTGGAAAGTCCCATATTTCTCAGGACTTCTTCCAGAGACTATCCAGAGAACATTATCCCAGAAGATATCTGTTCATGATTCAGGTGCTAGTACTGAGTAGTGTGTATAATATTGCCCTGAGTGTGAATTTTGAAGGATAGCTATGTTTTGGTGTGCTTGTTGGTTCAAGAAGGCCAGATTAGGTAGTTTCTCAGTAAAACTCAAACAAAATCAAATTTCTCCTCCATCCCAATTTAGAATCCTGGAAGATCCAAGTTCTAGGGTTTCCTGCTTCAGAAGTTACCGCTCACATTTTTATGAAGTGATGGGGATGGTGGTGAGAAGCAAATCAAGTGCACTTATCCCCACTCTTCCTCATCATGTAAGGTATTAGAATGCCTGAAAAGGTCTTGAGTCTTGCAGGAATATTTCCATAAGTTATCATTGGTCTGTGCCAGTGAGAACTCTCACTGCTGAATACTAGAAGAAGGGTGAGAGGCCATTAACTCACCAATGGATAATTAAAATGCTGGCCATTAATCAAATATTTCAGGTTCACATAAGTTGGTGGTGTGTTGCATTATGAAGAGCAAAGGAGTATGAAGATATTATGGATTTTAGTGTTGCATAGTTTTGATTGACCGATGACAGAAATACAGACAGACAGATTCCTTTTGATAAAAAAGGAAAATGAAATAATACGAGGGGAGCAAGTTGTTGATATTCACATGATATGCTTAAATACATGAAGCATGTGGATACATTTCCTGCACGTGACTATGCTTCCTACATTTGCAGATATAACTACCGGTAATTTCCAAAGCAGGGAGGTACAAGACCTGCTGGCATGAGTTCGGTACACACAGCTCCTTCTGGAAGGTGGTGGTGATGAGTTCCCTCCTTGGATGTGTGTGCACAGAAAACATAAATTCACACAATTCTTTGTATGTGCAAATATGATTGATGTCCTAAGCTGCTCTGGGTAAGAGTGGCTTGCCATGATCAACCACTTGAGGAGTTAGAGTGACTTGCTTCATCCCCTTCCCCACCCAAATTTTAAAATTTTCTTTATCGGCAGTGTGAAATATAAGTCCTATGTGCACAGTTACAGTCTCAGACCAACTTATTAATATAAATTATACTCTGTATCTGGGAAAAAATGTTATCCGTTACTGTGCCAACACGCTCGGTAAATACCACTGGTTCCCAGTGAACTTCTTTTGACCTCCTGGTCTGAGGCTGTCAGTGTGTGATGTACATAATTCTCTCAACACTGATCCATTACTTCTGCTCAGCATTTGGGGTCAGACCTGTGGTGTAAAGTCAAAGATAATTAGCAGCCCTATCAATAACCAGCTGCAGGACTGCTGCCCAAATGACAGCCTAGGAAATCGGGGGGGGGGGGAGAATTCAAAAAGTGGGAAGAAATAATATGCCTTTATCGACTTTATAGTCTGAGCAGCTGCTGTGGACTATTGGAATAATCAGGAGACCTCAGTGATTAGCATAAATTCAGATGACAAATGCACACTGCTATTCAGAGACTCATTAATTTGCAATGGGCACAGCATTCATGACATATTAGTGAAATATTTAAATGTCTTTGTGGTTACATGAGCTTGGGTACAAGACTTGCATTGCTCGAGTGGGGGGGAAATACACACATATATATAAGTTTATTAAATTATGAAGTGTGATAAGTATATCTGCACATCTTTCCCAGCAGATGAAGTCCAGTATGCTTCAGCACCAGAGCGCATGATTTGTACTGATCGTTTTCCGTCAGACAAATGTTAAGCCTCGGAACAGGATAACCAGCCTGCATCTTTCCTGCACGACATGCAGGCTGACAGCTCCCCCTTCTGGGTGAATCATGTTGCCACTTCAATGCTAAACAAACCAACAACCACCTCCCAGACCATGTTTTATTGGCTAGCCTGAACCGAATGTGGTCTTTGGTGCAGGTTTCGGGGCACAGCAGTTAGAGAGTTGACGAAAGCAAAAATAAAAACGAGGAAGCGTGATTATAGATGGCGAGTGAGCTTCCTCTGGAATGCAATATTCATCCGAGGAGGAGGAGGAGAAGAAGCTTATAAAGCTCGTGTGCAGGATATAAAAAGCCTTAATTATGAGCACCTTGTTTAAGCAATTGCTTTATTTACATATATAAAACGGAGAACAAGATGTTTAAATTAGACTAGCTTGGCTGTAGGTGCTCTGATCTAAAACTGTGACTAAGCTTACAGTTGTAAGACAGATTTCAAACATAGAGCAGTATGTACTGTTTTAGTGGGACAGAGGGCCGGTACCAGCAACAACATGCCATTTGTCCAAAGAATGGGCCATTTTTTGTTGCAGAGTTCAATACTTTTTTGGAGGGGGTGATCAATATGAGGGGTGTGCAGAAGGAAGATCGGAATCCACTGTTAGATCTCTGGATTGTTTGCTGTAAATTGGGGAGAGTTTCTTAGCAACAACAAAGCAGCTTTCTCCCGCTTCTAAATCAGATTGTTAAAATCCCTCATCTGCTTTAACTCTGCTGTAAGCAGGCATTTGCATGTGCGGCAAATCCCATTGAGCGTAGTAGGTGGTTGGTTCCAATTTTTCCACATCCGGGTCCACCTCCCATTCTGTGTCAGTTCACCACTGGTACACCTTGAGGGCTTACAAAGCAAAGCAAAGTAGATCCCACCAACTTGAAGTTTGCCCACACTAGGTCTGTTGGTGGTGTAGAGGAACTTTAGTTAATTTCCTTTGCATGCCTGCTTTTTATTGTGTTTTTATTCATGCTTTTTTACCGTGAATCAGAAAGGTGCCTTGAATCCATTTTTATTAGTAAATAATAAATAGATAAAAAATAAATCATATTTATTCATGAGATGCAACGAAGGAGAAATGTGCCCCATGAGGTGCTCAGTTTCTCCGGAATGACAATTACCACTGCTGGCTTTTTTGCCTCGTTGCCTGCCCAGGTAGGCGGGCAGCCAATGCCCTTTTGGCCAGCAAGGCACACCCTCCAGAGGAGGCCTCTCAATGGCCAATTTGAGCTGCAGGAGCTGGTGGGAACTTCAGCCAGCTGGCCAGGTGACCAGGTAAATTCCCCATCGGCCACCCAGCCATGTGCATTCTGACTGCCTGGGGGTGGCGACTGAGCATGAGGCTTTGTAACAACTGCCCACCCGGAGAAAGGGGAGAACGTCCATTACCATATATGCTTTCCACTTGTTAGAAAGGGGGCACTGGATGAGTTGTGTGACCTCTAGAGGCTCCCAAGTCATAAGAGTGCACAGCAGCTAACTGCCCGTCCCAAAAGCATTCACAGGATAAAGTGTGGGGCAGGATTACTTTTTTTTCTATGGTGAAGAAGCCACATACACTGGTACCTCTGGAGCCCCATTCGTAACCCGCGACATGTGTAACCTGAAGCGCCGCACCTGCACATGTGCATGACGCGATTTGGCGCTTCTGCGCATGCGCGTGACGTCATTTGATGCATCTGCGTACATGCGTGAACTGCTGAATCCGGAAGTAACGCGTTCCGCTATTTACAGGTTTGGCGCATTCGTAACCCGTGTTGTACGCATCCTGAAGCATTCATAACAAAAGGTACGACTGTATTTCGATGAGAATCATAGATTCATAGAATCGTAGAATTGTAGAGCTGGAAGGGACCACAAAGGTCATCTGATCTAACCCCCTGCAGTTCAGGAATCTCAACTAAAGCATCCATGACAGATGGCCATCCAACCTCTGCTTTAAATCCTCCATTGAAGAGAGTCCACCACCTCCAGAGGGAGACTGTTCTGCTGAGAACAGCTCTTTCTGTCAGAAAGTTCTTCCTGGTGTTTAGTCGGACTCTCCTTTATTGTAACTTGAAGCCATTGGTTCGAGTCCTACCCTCCAGAAGTAGGAGAAAACAAGCTTGTTCCCTCTTCCACGTGACAGCCATTGAGATATTTGAAGATGGGTATCATATCTCTTCTCAGTTTCCTCTTCTCCAGGCTAAATGTACCCAACTCCGTCAATTTCATTTTAAAAGCACCCCAGCAAAGAATTATATTTGGGGGGGGGGGGTGAGGAATTATGGGAGACAAAATAAGAGCCTATACAGATTTGTCACTGGGGATGGGGGAAGATTTGGTTCAGTTCTCCGTTTTAATTTGCATCTACTTAATTTGCGATTCTCAAAACATTTCACAAACTGAAATCCAGCTATCCTTCAAAACACACACTTTTCTAAATCTTGTGATTCACGTCACCAAGCAAAGAAGTTATACAAAAATGTGCATAAAAATGTACAGGGGGAAATGTGCATAAAAATGTACAGATCAATGAAAATAACATATGATCTTATTATTCCCTTATTATATTAGAAGAAATTGCTTACAAAAATAAGTGTGCATTAGAAGAAATGTATATTATGGTGAGGGGCAGTTGTGTGTGGAGATCTCAAACTGACACAAAAATGTACCAAACTGAACTGAAAACTAAAACAAGAGACACTGAGAGAAGCAGAAATTGACAGATTAGTTGACCCCTAATTGTGAATTAGAAGAATCAATTATCTCAGAATAAAATTGTAAATATTGCAAAATGTTCCACAGTCAGAGTAACCAGTTCAGAACCATATCAGCAGAGGCAGGTCACGCAAGTGAAATTTGGTCTGAAACAGTGACAGGAAAGGTGGCAATGTTTGCAAGCCTATGACATGAATTATGTTAATATTTTCCTAGTGCAAGATATGTTTGTATTTCAAATGGCAAATTATTAGTTCCACTCACCACCAAGGGCAATTAATTCAGGATTATAGATTTAGTATATTATTGGTATGAATAATTCAGTGCTAAGATGTTTAAGCTTGGTTTGTAAAATAAAGCTGCTTTCTTCCATTTCCATTATTATTATTATTATTATTAAAAGGTTTGGGGAAGTGATGCTTTGTTGCTTCCTCTGCAGATGCTCCCTCTCCAGTAGGAAATAAATACCAGCTTCTCAGAACTGGACAATAAACGGAAGGGAATGACTCTAGCATATGACTAAAACCTTTCACTCCAACCTATTTATTTCATTGCCTAGTGCTAAGACAAATAATAGCACATGGAAATCTGGAAGGCTGGAACAGTCCCGTTTCTCCAAAAGTTCTTCCTCAGGAGGTAGAAGCAGCTGCTCAGGGAACCAGAAGGAACCTACTTGAATCAAATTCATCACACTGATGCAGAGAGCTGACATATGCAATGTGGCATCTATAGGCCCACCTCTGCTGTAACCCTTTCCGGCTCAAAGTAATGCAAAGGGATCCGAGGGATTGCACATTCCCCACTTTGTTAATTAACAATAATGACAACTACAAACATGAGCTAGCTCAGGGATGCAGAACCTGTGCCCCTCCCAGAAGCTGTTCTACTACAATCCCCATCATTCCTAGTCATGCCTCCTCTTTCAAGTTAGAGTCTCAGTCACCGGTCAAAGGTAGGACCACAGCAGTATGCTTCAGAATAGGAGCAGAGAATCTACGCCCCATCAAATGGTTCAGGGTGGCATCTTCCCTCATCCTTGGCTATTGGCTACTTGGCCAACCCACATTCCTGGACTAGGTGTTTAAATCCACCAGAATAAGCTGGGTACCAGTACCATCGAATCGTGGAGTTGGAAGGGACCCCAAGTGTCATCTTGTCCCACCCTCTGCAATGCAGGAATCTCAACTAAAGCATCCAAGACTTCCCAAAGGAATCCATTCCACTGAGCAACAGGGACCTTTTACTAACGAATAGATAAGATACAGAAAACTCACGAGATCAAGCTTGAATACCATCTGAGTCTGTTTACTCTCAAGCTGACAGTCCTAGCATGGGGCCATGAGGTAATTCATGATCAGTGGCAGACCCTGGCCTCTCAAATTTCAGTGGTGCCGTGTGACTCCAAAATCTTGCCTTCCATTGGATGTAATAGTGGTGGCACCTGCTGCGGTGCCCCCAGAAGCTCATCATCTGGTCTCTGAGGAGGCCCTCAATCGGCCTCTGACATGATATGTCCTCAGCTGCAGAAAGTTCAATGTTAAACCTCTTGTAGTTGGCTCCTCTCTAGGGGGGGGGGGTGTTTGGGAGTAAGGTAAAAGTAAAGGCACCCCTGACCATTAGGTCCAGTCGCGAACGACTCTGGGGTTACAGCGCTCATCTCGGTTTACTGGCCAAGGACTAAGCTGCTTCTGGCGAACCAGAGCAGTGCATGGAAATGCTGTTTACCTTCCTGCGGAACGGTACCTATTTATCTACTTGCACTTTGACATGGTTTCAAACTGCTAGGTGGGCAGGAGCAGGGACCGAGCAACGGGAGCTCACCCCGTCACAGGGATTCGAACCACAAACCTTCTGATCGGCAAGCCCTAGGCTCTGTGGTTAAGTCACCCTTAAAGGGAACCCAAAAGATAGAACATGCAATATCTCTCCAGCCATAGAAGGATTTGCTCTGACACCACAAGCTTCAATGAGCAATTTAAGAGGAAGCAAACCTGTAATGTTACTTGGCTTTTCCTTGGTTCAGAGGGGGGTGTAAAATTTGCAATAAATCTCAGGCTCAGATGCAGAGCTCAGATGCAGTCTGCAAGCTGTGAGTGGGAGAGGAGAGGTATCTTCTGCTGAAGTTTCTCCTGTGTTGATTGTGTATACAATGGATACTATTTAAATATGTTTTCCTTATAGGGTTCTCTCAAAATAGAAGACAAAACTTTTTCTTTCTATTTCTATGCTGCTTTTTATTCAAATAAATCCCAAAGCGGCTTACAAACAAAATATAAAAATAACATAATTCGAACATCTCAAAATTGCATAGAATACTTAACAAATCATCAGTAAAACAATCACAAATCACAAATAAAACAATTACCATCTATTTAACACTATTAACGAAACAACTAAAAAATAAGCTAAACATCACAGTTACACCAAAAAATCATATTATAGGCTTCACAAATTACGACAGTATTCATATCTATAAAACAATATTAAAACTTTAACAAAATAGCAACCAAACTTTTCAGGAGTTCACAACTGAAAAGTGGTGCCTGATATCACTGAGGCAAGTTTGGCAGGGCTATCTATCTGTTTTCTGCTTTGAAATGCAGAGTTGCCTAGAACTAGCTCAGGCTGAGTTTTTTGGTGTGCTATAGGCAGAAGCAGAAGAGGGGGTTGATTTCCCCACAGGCTCACAAGCTGGAAGTTTCCTTGTTTCAGTCTGTGCCTGCATCTAAGGGAGGAAATGTGTAAGGTCCAGTGCTGTCAAGTATCCCGTTTCCCCCGGGATTCTCCCTTATTTTAAGCAGTTTCCCGCTGCTCTCCCTTATTTTTTATTTCCCTTAAATTTCCCGTTTTTAATGGAAGCAGCTCCTCCCCTGCTGGCCAGGGACTGGGTGGGAAGACCTCGCCTACTTGGAGAGAAAAGCCTCAGCCCTCAAAGCAAGTGGGAGCCGTTTCCCGTGCTTACGGGGGGGGTGTATTTCTCCCCTTGCATCTACCCCTATCCGTTGCCGTCGAGCCCCTCAGCTGGCCAATAGGGTTAGCTGGCAGGCAGAGCCTGGCTGCCTTTGAGCAGCTGCTGCTTCCTGTCCTGTTTTGATGGGATCAGACAAGAAGACGGTGGGGCTCCATTGTGCAGAGCACATGGCTGCCCTCCTCTTTGCTGGCTGCCCTCCTCTTTGCTCCGCTCTGAGCCGGAGCCCGCTTGGAGTTTACATTGCTGCTCCGCCCACTTTTGCTTCTGGCTCCGCCCACCACCGACATGTGACTGTCCCCGGGATAGGTGAGACTGCTTATTTTCAAATCCGAAACTTGACAGCTATGGTAAGGTCTTCGGCAGGGCATCAGTCTCACTCTAATGGAACTGGTGTTGACAGGCGGGAATTGGGCCAGATCCAGCTACCAGAGGTTTCTGGACTTGCTAGTTCCAGGTAACAGCTCAAATGGTTTGGCTCATCAGGAAGTGGCAGTATGGCAGGGGGGCTAGCAATTCTAAAGTAACAGTCAGGAAGTGTTCTCAAACACTTTAACTCCCAAATGCCACAAACCTGGTTTGCAAACTATTTTTGGAAGCCGAATGTCCGACGGGGCTTCTGCAGCCAATCAGAAGCCGCACTTTGGTTTCCGAACGTTTTGGAAGTCAAACAGACTTCTGGAACGGATTCCGTTTGACTTCCAAGGCACGACTGTACTCGTATTGTAGTGGCCTGGAGGGGGCTGAAACATGTTTTTGTTATTTGTAGTTATTGTCTTAAGTGGTCATCCTCAAGACCGGAGGAGCGGAAATGCTTTGTATATAGTGGCTGGTCCAACTTGCCTGACTGGGAGTCAGTGTCTAGTATGGTATTTCAGTTTGGCGTTTCCTTGGTGTGGCGGAAGTCCAGGAAGCAAACCGATTGTTGCTGGTGTGTAACCAAATCTCTTAGTTTTTTCAAAGACTTGCTCAACTGCTTAAAATGTTGGGGTTTGCAGTGTGTGATGTGTAAGCACTCTGTACATGGTCATGGTTCCTACTATTTTTGTAAAAATGGGAGGGAGTATTGGATATTCTCTCTGTGTGAGATAGAGACTCATTTGCTCCAGAAACAGAGAAGAACGGAGAAGAAGTTTCAAGAAGCAGCAAGAGGCTGAGATTGTTTTGTCTATGCAAAGACGTTTTCTGTGGGAACTGTTTTTTGGACATGCACAGTGTGACAAGAAGTACTGATAACAAGGGGTGGCACAGTAATGAAGATTGTTACTGAAGCAATGAGAATGATTGGAAGCTAACGTGTCAAATGTGCAGGGGGGTGGGGGAGAGAGAAACCCAGAATGGTAGTAGAAAGTTCTTGTCTGAAAGCACCCTTGTTAGCCAAGTCAACAAGAAAGGAGTTTGTTAGAGATACTAAGTCTGAACAGAGATGGGGTTTAGAAAATAGAAAGCTCTTGGCCTCTTCTTTTACTTTCACCTGTTGGAATAACATGGCAGCAGACAGATGCAAATCTTCCACGAGTTTTTCCACTGGGAATACTGTAAGTGGGGAAGTCAATACTCTGTACTTGCAGTCACCTGCATGGTTTATGTGTATTGCCTGGGAGGTTACTTTGATGGGAGGATATGATTTAAAGGGCAACAAAAATTATTGTCAGTAATGTGATTTCTTTATTGTTTTAAGTTTTAAGATTCCTCTTAAATGTTTCACCAGGAAAATATATCTTTAATTTTTGCAACTCTACTAAACCATCCGATGCTTGCTTTATTACTAGCCCAGGGGCCATGGAGCTCAAAACAAGCACTTAGATGTTATATTGGGTGACATCATTTAGCAGACATTCTCCTAGCAATAGTGAACCATGTTTTGCTTCATCTGTACAACTGTGAATGAGTGTTAAGCACCTAAACCAGAGCATACACTATCACAGGGTCACTGGATTAAGGAAGAATGGATCTTGGAAGATGCAAATGTGGGTAGGGAACAGCTTGACAATTGGACAATGGGAAATAGCACAGAAGGCATTTTTATTACCCAGTGGTTACAACTTGTACTTTCTCAGATCCTGGAAAATCCATCATTCCACCCTTGAGTCAGCTGGGTTTTACAGATGATATGCTCCGAACCAGCAAATGCCATTGTGCAGTAACTAAATTGCCAGCTTTCTCGGGGAAAATATAGGCTGAAATTTGGACAAGTGATGCCTATGTCAGAGCATTTTGACTGAAAGAGAGATCTCACTCAGTGGACCTGTAGGTTTTTCTAGCTAAAAGAAATAGCAGCTATTGATCTTCCTTTTGATTTTTTAAAAAATACAATAATTTAAATACAGGAGATATATTTCAGTTAAATGTGTACTAAAGGTAGCATTAACTGAACAAAACTGCATGCTGCTCATGTATATAGATTGTTTACAATCAAAAGCAGTACTAAAGGCTTCTTTCAAAGGAGACAGAAATAGGTCCCATTTTTCCCCTACAGAAAAAGTGCAAAGTTGTGCTTGTGCCCTACTACCTCAGGATACTTATAACAGAAACCAAGAAATGACACCAGCCATTGTTCATCTTACTGGTGTAGTCTATATACTGTATGTTATAGGCCCTATTAAGGATTTCTCTGTTATCTTTTTGAACGAACCCTTAAATAACAAGTGGATGTACTATGAACAACACACTTTGTGGGCTTGCAGCAATAATTTTGCTGGAAGTTAGTGAGCATAATACAATAACTTGCACTCTTCTCATTTTCCCTCCCCCACAACCTTAAATTTAAGCAGGGTTAAACTGCTGCTTCTAATAGGAAAATCATCAGGAAGGATTAATCTGCACAAATTATACCATGCACACAAAATCATGGCCTCATACTCCATGCTAAATCATGTGGAAAACTATCAGAACTATCAGAAAGTACAGTCGCATTCACCTACAAGCATACGTGGAAAGGGGAAAAAAAATTCTCCACCCTTTAATATCTGTGTAACCACCTTGATTGTGATAATGACAGGGTGGTTAAAGGATGTTAAGTGGTAATTATTTGCCATTATATGTTCTTTGGTGTTCTCCTTTGGACAATTTACAAACAAGGATTTCTGAAATTAGAAATTATTTATTAGTTCTGCCCAAACTCTTGACCTCACTGCCTAAGGCATATTTACTGCCTGGCAATTGATATTTTATCTTTCCATACAATTGCACAATCAGAGCTTTTTGTCTGGATAGAGTCATCAAAGGAAACAGCTCGATATAAGTGATATGTTTCGGTTGTTTAATGACAGTAATACTTTCTCTAAACTAAATAACAGACAAGTCATGTATTGTTTGCCTTGATTAATTCCTGTCTTATAACTGCATTAATTATCTGCAGCATGTTCTTTTAACAGCCTACTACTGTTTATAGAATCTGCTATGTTTTATAGCAAAGGAGGAAAAGAAAAGAATACAGCCTCATTAAAAGAAAGCAAACAGGTGAGAAACATCCTGATCATGATTTGCAAAAAGAAAACTTCTATATAGAAATATTCAGCACAAAGTCAGTAATAGAAAGCCACTAGCCACCTCCCAGGGACGCGGGTGGCGCTATGGGTTAAACCACTGAGCCTAGGACTTGCCGATCAGAAGGTCGGCGGTTCGAATCCCCGCGACGGGGTGAGCCCCCATTGTTCAGTCCCAGCTCCTGCCCATCTAGCAGTTTGAAAGCACGTCAAAGTGCAAGTAGATAAATAGGTACCACTCCAACGGGAAGGTAAATGGCGTTTCCGTGCGCTGCTCTGGTTCGCCAGGAGCGGCTTAGTCATGCTGGGCACATGACCCGGAAGCTGTACGCTGGCTCCCTCAGCCACTAAAGCGAGATGAGCGCCCCAACCCCAGAGTCATCCACGACTGGACCTAATGGTCAGGGGTCCCTTTACCTTTACCTTTAGCCACCTTCCATACCCATAGCCAACACCAGTTCCCAGGGGGCATTACTAATCAGAGTATATTCTGTAACACCAGAAACTAGGACAGAAGGGAGCAAATGTGAGACTGTAGAATTTTTCAGAATTGTCCTAGATCCTGCAGCCCAATCCAACTAAATCTGCTACTTCTTCTTCTGACAAATAAATGAACTGCTACTATCCCTTCATCTTAAATGCCAGGGGCAAGAAATTCCTAACTATTGCCCCTGCTGCCTCAGAGGTCAGCTGGAGTCAGACAACGTTTGGAGTGCCACAGATTCCCTATCTCTGTGAAATGGCATGGGTTGCCCCACAATAACTTCCATACCCTCCAACATTTCTCCAGTGAAAATAGGGACATCCTAAGGTTGCAGGTTGCAGGTGGCACTGTGGTCTAAACCACAGAGCCTAGGGCTTGCCGATCGGAAGGTCGGCAGTTCGAATCTCCACGATGGGGTGAGCTCCCGTTGCTCGGTCCCAGCTCCTGCCAACCTAGCGGTTTGAAAGCACGCCCCAAAGTGCAAGTAGGTAAATAGGTACCACTCTGGCGGGAAGGTAAACGGCGTTTCATGCGCTGCTCTGGTTTTGCCAGAAGTGGCTTAGTCATGCTGGCCACATGACCCGGAAAAACTGTCTGTGGACAAACGTCGGCTCCCTCGGCCAGTAAAGCGAGATGAGCGCCGCAACCCCAGAGTTGTTTGCGACTGGACTTAACTGTCAGGGATCCTTTACCTTTACCTTTAAGGAAAAGTGGGACATTCTGGAATCAAATCAGAAACTAGGACAGCTTCTCTACACCAGGGACATCCCTGGAAGTTAAGGACACTTGGAGGGTCTGAACTTTATCTCACCTTACACATCCCCATTTGTGGACATGACGCGATACATATTTAGCCATGAACATGAAAGGATCAGGCCTATTTTTGTGAACAGAAAAATTGTGATTGATGCCTGTATGCATACCTCAGAACGCTTGCCACAAAAAGTTCTTCTCAGTGAGCACAGCATAATGAAGATAATGTTAGGATTTTTTTATTTTGTTTTGTTTTTACTCTCACAGAGGTGCAGTAGCTCTAGACATATTAGCCGTGTTCATGGACTTTGATGTGGACCAAGTGCTCCCCTGAAAGCAATGTGAGTTGTTAGTCATGACTTAACAGTGCAATCCTAACCATGTCTACTCAGAAGTAAGGTCTACTGAATTCAGTACTGCTTACTCCCAGGCAGATGCCTAACTCTAGATTCAGCTCAGTACAATATCTGGTTACTGGCAATCCCAAAATAGAAAAGCAAAAAAGTAATTTCCCCACATCTAGCAAGCCTTTTGAATTTATCAGATATTTTCCCCCTCACAGATACTCATTCCTAAAATTAGTTGACTGTACTGAAAACTTACATGATATTTGATCCTCATAAAGAAATGTTTGAGATGCTTACAAAGCTGAAATATCATGATAAACTTAAAAACACACGCACACAAGTTATTTCTTAGGTGTTTGATGAGCCCATGACCCACCCAGTGACATTTCACATTTTGTCATCTGACCCTACCTCCGTCTTCACACACTTGTCAGCTTCTCTTGAGTTGTAGGGATCTAAGCTGTCAATTAATATATAATGTGTGCTTACTTAGATGTCATGTAAAGTTGTTATCCATGTGAAAAGACATCCACTGTCCCAGTTTGCTCCCAGGGCTATGGAGTTTAGAAAAAAGAGGGGGGGAAATCATCTCCCATGGGAAACCCAGGCTTGACAAATGCCTGAGGATTAGTCATGGTCAGCTTTCTCTTTGTGATGCAAAATGACACATATTTGGCTTCTTCAAACTGCATTGAATAAAGACACACACTGAAGAAAGTAGTGCCAGCTTTGTCAAGTCCTTTACTTATTTATTTACGGTAATAACTTTGGCATCCCACAGTTACTCGGCTGAAGTGGTTAACAGAATATCAATATCAAAATCAGAACATTAAAATAGAGTAATTCTGTAATATAGTCCTGATGGACAACCTACCAGATATTAGTGAGAGGGTTTTTAAAACAAAAAGGCAAATGATGAGCAGTATCAAAACATATTCAATTTCTGTAGCCCAAACACCCTCCGAAATGACAATACACCGGGGGAGGGGTTCTAATATACAGTGCTGAATACATCAATTTCATTGAATATATGCCTTTCCATTCGTGCACATGCATTGCTCATAGGCAAAATAATACTAAGTTCTTACAATATGTGATAAATGCTTCAGCCAATTGACTTTCTCAGCAATTATGGCTATATCCTAAATGAAACTTCATACAATGTGTGCTAATTAACTGTTTATTAATAGTTTCTGCTGCTTTATATTTCATTTTTGCAAAAGGACTTATTTACCCAATAGTAATAATATCATAATTCAGTGATTGCATTTTAAATAGTACTAAATATAAATTTCACAGCTTTATTTCTCAAACATCCCAGTGTACAAAGCACAGGGAAATTGCCTCTAGGTATTGAAAGTTGTTGCCTTTGTCACACTGTGCATCTAAATTCCCAAGAATGGTTGATTTACTGAGAATTCTACATGTAAAGCTTTTTCATTGTTACATTAAGAGGAAATCACAATCAATATTAATGCCCTCTGCATGGTGCCACTGCATAAAATGTCTTTCAAATGTCTTCACTCCAGGAACACTTGGTTACCCAGGCCAGTACTTAGTTAGGCTTTCCTCTGCATAAAGGATGTATTAGTAATGGATGAGGACTCTGGCATAGTGGAACATAAATACCAAGAATATGCATGTATTTGAATGTTAAAATGCTTAAAAATAAGCAGTCACTTTAGCTGACCAGCATAAGCAGATTATGTATCTGAAAAACATGCAACCACTCATTGCTTTCAGCATCTTGTAAAGCAACATGCTGCAAAGTGATGTGATGTGCCAATGTGGCAACACATACTTTAAGAACCCTCTGCCCTCACCCACATTATTCTTATGTTTTTCTTCTTGAAATATATGTCACTAATGCAAAAATTATGTGCTCAGTCAGTCCCACTGTTGGTGTCAACAGCAGGTGAGAATAAGAATGTCCTGCTGGCTCAGGACAATGCCCCGTCTAGTCCAGCATCTTGTTCTCATAGTGGGCATCAAGATGCCTGTGAGAAACCATCAAGCAGGATTTGAGCGCAAGTGCATTTCCCCCTCCTGTGGTTTCCAGAACCTGGTATTCAGAAGCATGGTTGTCTCAAGCTGTGGCTAGTAACCATTGACAGCCTTCTCCTCCGTGAATTTGTCCAATCACTTTACAAGAGCGTTTACAACCAGCTTACGGGGATATCACCCTCAACCGGAAGTTTTGCCCATATTACAAATTGCCAGTACTAAGCCACAATCCATGAAGCCATAACTCACCTAACTCATTTGCTGCTTCCCAAATGCTACTTATCCAGCTTAAAACCTGTCCTTCTACAATTGCACTATGGTTGGCTGCTTCTTGGAAGAAATAGCTCACAGGACAATCTAACTTGGAGCCCTAGCACTGTTGTTGTACTAAAACCCCTGTCATTCTTTGCCATTGGCTATGCTGCCTGGGGTTGATGCGAGTTGTAGTCCCAAAGATCTGGAGGGCATCATGTTGGGGGAAAGGCTGCCATGGGAGACAGGATGCATCAAGAATGAGCCATGACAAGGACAAGCTCTGGGGAGTGCCTGAGAGACTTGGTTGGATCCCATGGTAGCCAACACCAGAAATGGGAACCACTGGCATGGAAACTCCCTATATCAGCTGGGAGAATTGTGTGATGATCAATACTGCAAGTTATGAAAGGGGTAAAATAGGTTTTTGTGCAGAGGCTGGTTCCAGGGTCCTCCGAACACCACCTCACCTGCTCTGCTTTCATATTATACCTCATTCGGACTGGAGCCGTAAGTTTACCATGTTGCATAGTTAATCAGCTCTTAGGCCGATTAGGGGGTGGGAACAAAATATTGGTGTCTGAGTGGTTGTCCTTGTAAAGCAAAACATCTTTCCATTCTCGTATGTTGCAACCACACTTTTTTCTTCTGTGTCTGCTTCTTTTCTTTGTTTTTCTTTTGAAGGACAACAATTTCACCCATTCTTTTGAAGGACAACAATTTTTTTCTTTTGAAGGACAACAATTTCACCCATTCTTTTGAAAGTCCTTGGGAAGATCTTGGACATATAAATGCCACTAGTATGCATTATGTCACAGATAAAATTACAAATGATTCCCCCCCTTCTAAGTTCAGAAATATTGGCAGGAAGCAAATAATCTATTCTTCTTCTTCTCCGAAGACTGTTTTTAAAAAAAAAAGAAAAAAGAAAAAGAAATCACACATCCCCGCCACCGCCCAGAATGTATCTTCATACCAGTTCACACTTCAAAGACTTTTAGTTTGGTTGCTTTCCCAACATGTAGCATTATAATGATGTAACTTGCAATCCAGTAAATTATATATTAAACGTCTGGACCAAATGCTCTTAAAATACACTCAAAGGATACTAAATGTATCTTGTGCATTCTTTACTAACTCTATGCTATCAAGTAATTGATACATATCCCACAAAGCATCTAAAAATACCCAGGCAGTCTAAGAGATCGCTGCAATTTCTTTTACTCTTTGTAGTTGATGACCACAGAAACCAATTTAAAGATCCAGCTATGGTACCGTTCAGGAAGTTAAGAGGGGAGACCACGTTCTATAATGCCAGTTCTCGCTTTGCACTCCCTTAGTTGCCAACGGCACATTGCGTCAAAAAATAGAATACGCTCAGGAATTAAAACAGAAACACACAATACATCAATAATTTGCATTGTTGTAGATTTTTTTATAATGTAATTTACCAGAAAGGTGCAAAACTGTCAGCTGGGTGAAGAAAAGAAAGAGAGATGTGGCTACAGTAAGCCTAAAGCCAAAATCTCATAGAGTCAAAACACATTGGGTTCAATGCATACAAGTTAAATGTACATAAATTGTGGGTTTACTGTATGAACTTTAAAGCTTAGTGGCCATCTTTTTCTTTCTTTGCCCAAGCAGAAATCCTTGCATGACTAGGATGACTTGGTTGGATACAACCCAATGCACATGCTATTTTTGTAAACCATTAGAGACTGTCCTGGCATTAACCGGTACATAAATGTATTAAATAAATACACTGAAAATGCCATATGTTACTTTAAGATTACATTATGCTCTTACCCTTGTGGTCTTAGATCGTTTGTTTTGGAGTGCTTTGTTTCAAGGGCCATCTTTAGCACCATGGGGAATGGCTGCACTCCATGGTGTTGTTCTAGTACAGGGGTCGGCAAGGTTTACCTTGCCTGGTGTGATGGCCTGGGAGTCAGACTCTGATGCTGAACCTGAGGGATCCCAGCCTGCACAGGATTCCTCGCCTCCAGAACCAGCTGAGCCGGGGCCAGGGCTTGAGCCTGAAGGATCCCCACCTGTGCTGGATCCCCAGGTGCAGGCATCAGCAGAGTCTGCTCTGGCTCCTGATGGGAGGGAGGACCCATTGCCTGCAGGTGCTCCACTCCCAGCCTCTTCAGAGGAAGCTGAGGCAGCCCCTGGGTCCAGTAACCCACCAGCCTCTCCTGAGCTACAGAGGCTCAGGGCAGAGAGGCGAAGGGAGTTAAGTGCCTGCAGGAGGAGTGCTTGCCTCCAGGCCCGGAGGAGAGGCGAGTCTCCGGAGGATCGGGGCGGCCCTAAGCATAGGGCCAGATAAAAGCCAGCCAGACCCAGCCCAAGTTGCGTGAGCAACTTAGTTGCAAGCGTGTGCTCAACCTGCAACCTTGTGCCTGAACCTGCCTTGGACCTCAACCTGCTCCCTGCCTTGCTCCCCGCCGGACTGACCTCCTTTGGACCCCTAGACCCAGGACTGGACTTGGACCTCGCTTCACGGACAAACCCTTGGGGCCAGCACACCTGGGTTGGTTCACTCCAGTGGAGATCCCTCCATGGGCTGGATCGTGAGTGCGCGCGCATGATTTTCAGCGTCTGTGTCTGCGAAGATGCGATTTCCTGTGTCTGTGCAGGCGCGATTTCCGGCATCTGCACAGATGCGCTTTCTGGCACTGCGAAAGCAAGTCCCTGCCAGTTTAGCACAGTGCGCAGGGACTCACCAAGTGAGCGGCTCAGTTCGGGGGCGGCTCATGGGCCAGTTAAACGACCCCCATGGGCCTTAGGTTGTCCATCAGCAAGGTGTAATGGGGAAATACTGAATACTTCTGTGGTTTTTGAGATTAGATGTCAATAATGAACTCATGGACACATGAGCAAATATTTTGCAATGCACGCCTATTGTTTACACTTTCGTTATCTTGTGCAGATTGTGTTTAAATACCTTATCTGCATTATTTTCTGTGAGCTCCTGCTTCTCATTATGGTCCAGTTCCCAGGAGGCTCCCCTCTTGATTGACACACAAAGTAACATCTGGAGCTGCCCTTACATCCTGTTAAAAACATCGGAAGGATGAGCAAGTAAAATCCTCAATGATACACTGGGCAATAGATATTGGCCATAATATAGACATGGAAGCACGGGAACGATCGTGGAATATGGATATAAAATTTACAGCATGTTATGGTTTAAGAGAAAATTATATGAAAATGATATATCATTGGTATCTAACACTGAGTAAACTGGCAAAAATGTATAAATGTAAATCAAACAAGTGTAAAAAGAAAGAAGGTTCTTTTTATCATATGTGGTGGTCTTGTAGTAAGGTTAAAGATTACTGGGAAATGATACATAATGAATTGAAAAGGATGTTCAAAATAACCTTTGTAAAAAACAAACAAACCCAGAAGCTTTTCTTTGGGGAATTATAGGGAAAGGACTACCTAAATTGTATAGAAAATTATATATATATATGCTACTACAGCAGCAAGAATGCTACTCACCTAAAAATGTAAAGAAGCAGAAGTTCCAGCAAAGGAAGAATGGATACAAAAACTTGTGGAATATGTAGAAATGGTGAAATTTACCAGAAGAATAAGAAATCAAGATAACAAACTTTTTTTATATAAAAGAATGGAAATGGTTTATTAAATATTTACAGATAAGTTGCAAACAGATAAAAATATTGGCAGGATTGTTGTAATAATCTGCAGCTTCATAAGGGTATATATTTAAAATAGATAATTAAATGAGCAAATTAAATGAATTTGGATATGCAAAAAATATTTTAAAAAATTAATTTAAGGAACCGCAGAAAGAGGAGGAATGAAGTCAAACTTTGAAATGTTAAAATGATTGTAAAATTAATGAAATGTATAAATTTGAAAAGTATAAATAAAAACTTTTTTAAAAAAATAACAATATAGGAAGCTACTTTGTACTGAGTCTGTCCATCTAAGTGCAGTATTGCTTACAATGACTTTCTGGGCTTTCAGACAAGGGGACAGACACTCCCAGCCCTACCTGAAGACGCTGGACCTAGGACATTCTGGATGCAGTTCTTCTACCACTGAGCTCCTGACCTTCACCTCATTTAGCTCAAGTATTCCAAAACATGTGGAAACAGTCACTGTGTTTGCTCTCACATAGACAGCTTGGGGAAATGACAGGGCTTTATTTAACCTCTCATATAAGGAAACGGAGCCCACAGGCCATTCTGTCTCGGTTCAGCTACCATCGTTTTATTTCCTGAACACTCCTTTCGTTTGTTAGGGAAGTTCAGGTTAGGAACCCACAGCTGTTGTCTATAAGGCAGCTGCCATCAGGATGAAGTAGGCAGGAGTAGTCACAAAAGATAGCATCCTGCTTAACAAACTGGCTTCACCCCTGACTTGACTCATCATCCCAAGGGTGTCACCGCCTTCTTAAAAGTGCAGCTCTGTGAGAAATCCAGCCATTTGGAGATTTTGCAGCTTTGTTACAATTTCCCCCTCAAGTAAAGCAAATGTTTGTCGGCAAAAGGGCATAATGATATTTGTTTGTTTTACAGGAAAAGTTAATACGAGCACCCAGAGGAAAGAGATAAAGAAGAGCAAAGTATTGGGTGACCTTCATCCTAACATTACTCCCAAACGTTGAAGAGTTTGCCTGGTTTCACCCATGGTTTCTGTTCGTTTGCGCTGGCAGTTGCACAAGCCCTAGGGGTCTGCCACCTGGAGCTCCTTGGAGAAAGAAGTGGCATAAAACTGCAATAAATTCCACTATGTACCTTAGTAGCTGCACAACATCTTACAAAAGTGGAATCCAACCATTGGATTTGCCGGTTGCACTAACAGTATGGGCTTTGCACGGGCAGGATGATGCCACTGAATGCAATCCATTAAAAAGTGCTCTGTCCCCCATGCCCTAAATAGGCAGTTGAGTCATGTCTCTGAGCTCTGAAGAGCAAGTATGCTGCTGCTCATCATACAGACAAGTTGCTCACCCAGTCCTACCGAGTACAGGAGAAGAAAGAGATTCTTTCCCTGGCCAAGGTGTGTCTGACCAACGCACCTCTGCTTCCATTCATTACAATGAAGCTGGAATCTGAGACCACATATTGAAATGATGGCACAATTTCTCAGGAAAGCTAGATGCATTATTTGGTTCTCTGCCAGCTACAGAATCCAGAAGAGAAGGTAGGTGATTGTATACAATGATGGTTGTTGGCTTCTGAGCATTGCTATTAATAATAGTGGCTACAGAAACAAAGATACCACCACAATGCATTTCTTGTTTGCACCAGATGAATCGCTGGGAACTTGTTTTGCATGAGTGCTATATGGGTGATTTTCGTGGGTGAAATAAGCAAAAGCATTACTCATTGCCATCTGTGACAAACGATTACCAGATTTTGTCTAGTGTGAGCATATGTCCACAGTAAGCATGTACAGTATAAGTGGAGCTGCATTATAATCTGAAAAGAGCTCACAAAAAAATGGCAAATAATGTAACTGTGAACCTCCTCAAAACACCGCATATATGCATACGTATGTACATGCATACATATGTCTGAGATCAAGAATGAAACTTAAGTGTGACAGACCTTTGAAGAAATATAACAAGGTGGACCAGTTTATGCTAGTTAAAAATAGCTGCAGTCTCCTCCACCCACCCCGCCAGTACAATTTGAAGTAATGTGGTTAATAGTATCACTCAAAGCACCTACAAGCAGTCAGTTCCACAGCATGAGATACCCTCTATGCAAAATTATAGAGTCTAGACTGTTCAGCCAGTCTGGGGGAGTCTGAATAGCCTTAAATATATTGCAATCATAGGAGTGCCTTTGTGTGCATATATAAATATGGGAACTAAAAGTTCAAAGCAGATATTATTGCATGTTATTTCTCAACACCACTAAAGCAGGCTGTTGTGTCCAGAAATCTCTGCATTGAGAAACATATGGGTGGATGGGAAGCAGATCTGGATCTGTGAGTTGATCTCTAGGTGATTATAATTTGCTTATTATTTAGAACAGTGGTTCCCAAACTTTTCCCCGCATGAACTACTTGAAGAATGTTGAGGGTCTTGGTGAACGATTTAATGATTTTCTGCCTGTTGTAGCAATTGTTGTGTGCTGTGTTATATACATTTTTAAATTCTGTTTTACACACATGCTTTGGAGCACCCAAATGAAGCTCATGTAGCATTGGGAACCCCTGATTTAGAGTACTTACACTCCATTGTCTGAATAGGTTCTCAAAACAGTTTTCAATAGATGTACACAATACATTCAGAAAGGTCTCCAAATATAATCTGTAGCAACACAGTGCCAGGTTTATTAAAGCAGCATTCTTTGCCCTCATTTTGAGTCTTCACCAGTTAACTGCCCTGCCAAGCAGCAGATCCACTAAGGATCTCTGAGGTATCTGAGGCTGAGCTGCTGGACCTGAGTAACACAGCCCAAGGTGTGACCAACTCTTTGGTTGTTGGCAGTTCCCAGGCAAGTGTGTTCACTGGGGACCTCTGAGACAAGTTTGAGGTCAGAAAAAGGTGTGGATAAATTATCAGGTGTAATAACACAAAACTGTGAGAGATTGCAGTCAAACATAACTATGTATGTGTGCTAGTTGCAGCAGAAAAGGGTTAAGACCAGAGAGTTCTATATCCTAGACCCAGCTCTCTCCTCTGTGGGGGAGGAAGTGAAGTTTCTTCTATTTCCTTTCCTCACTCTCTTCCAGCCATGTAACCGACCAGGACAGATGTGTCAGAACTTGCTCCAAGTTCAGACCACATCTTTGAAACTATAATGTGCATTTTGCACCCAATAGTAATCTGCATGGAACAATGTATGAATCACACCTTTGGATTTAGTAAGTAAAGGGGTAGAGAGAGGGGGTCAAGAACTTTAAAGCAGACTAAATGGGGTATGCAAAGGGTTTAACAACCTATATTCCACACTATACTGCTGCTTAATTCTAAGACCATTTATAACTCTGCTGGGGGCTCTCTCCTGCGAGAGAGTGTGCAAAGGGCCACATTTTTAATACAGACACCCAGTGCATTCTTTTATTATTTACACATGTAGGTCATAAGGATTCATATAATATTGCTCCCACAAAAACTATACCAAGGTTTATAAATTGGAAAAGTATTTTGTAAGAAATATTGGTAAATGTAAGAAAGAGAGGAAATAATATTGGGTTTAATTGGCAATAACTGTAAATTAGGTTTTTGCATGGAGTCAATGGGTGGGAGCCGGGGAAGTCAACAAGGCTATGATGATACGTGTATTGTAAGGGATTAAATTGGCAAAGTATAAGTGTTTACCCCAGTGAGAGGGGGGTTTATTTGGTATGCTCCTCTTGGTGAGAGAAAGGGGGGTTAGAAAAATTTAATCATGTGCTGTAATTTGACTGTAATTTGGTCATAATTGGAAAAAACCTAATAAATATTTTTTATTTTTTTTAAAAAAAACTATACCAAGGAGCCTTCAAGCTTGTCACTATTTTCAAGTGGAATTTAGTCAAGTACTATCAAATTCAGATTGCTCAATTGTAGTTGATTGGAAGGTCTTCTGTAGCAAACCTACTTCCCAAAAGGATCAGACTTCGTGCAATATGGAAAGTGTTGATGAAATGCACTGGAAGGTATGGGATAACACTTTGCTTTGATGCAATGTCATCTAACCTTCCTGCAACTAAATTGGTATGGATGCTCAATAAACAGGTAGCCTGGAAGCTATGTATAAATAAATAAAAACAAATAAGGGATCTTAGAGAGGAGCAGTTGTATGCACTACGAGTGCCACATTTATGAGGATTAGGACCAATGCTAATTCTTTGGGGTCAAGTCACCACACAGTGATAATGCATCCTCAGTGCTCCTGGGTAAAAACTAGTCTTGTTTAAGTGTTTCCCTGTGGTGATCTCAGATTCACTAAAAGCACTCTGAAGCAGGGAATGCTTCACGTTTATAGGATCTACTTTGTGTTATACTAGAACCCCCAGTTCCACCAACGCGAGCCAGGTGCAAAATTAAAGATCAGGGGTTCTCTGAGCAAGGACTTGTTTTAAGTACCGTAAGTAAGCTCACATTTCTTCCATAAAAGAACTCACTTTCTCAAAAATCAGTTTCTGGTTATTTCAAGCTGTCTTCATTTCAACTGTCTAATGGGTTGGTACTGCCATTTGGTCATTGCTGTTTTTAAATAATTGGGGGGCAAAAACTCAGCAATCTGGTACAAATTACCCAGATTAACCAGTAGATCCTAACCTACTGTCTGCTTTCCTCTGCTTTAAAGTGTTTGGTTTTTCCCCCAGGATGTTGCAATTTGTGAGAGTACCACTTGGCGGTGCTTTCACAAGAAGGCTTTACCTCACAAGTAGGAACATGTGATGACACTTCTACCTCACAATGGGCATTTGAATCAATCTGAATTTCTAATTCCCAATGAAATTTCAAAAAAAAATCTGTGTGTTTAAATTCAAGCTTTTAATATTTTATCCATTAATTAAGTTCTATTCCTAGTGACATTGAGTCCCTCCAGTTTGTTTATTAACCTACCACAGTTATTACATCAGTTGTGCACATTGCAACTGATGTACAACATTCTGCCTCCATAAACTCCAATACCACAACAGTGGGTTTGATACAGTCATCGTACTTCAACTCCCATGCACTGATTCAGTGAGAGGATAAAGCACAGTGCAGTTTCGCTTAGTCTGCAGCGCTTCAAGGTCAGGATTTATTGTAATGTAAATCACAAAGCAATTTTATCTTGACAGAGATTATATACTGTTAAAATATTTCTCGATGAATTTAGCGATGCGTTTGCTTTTTCTTTGCAACTGCTGTGTGAGTTGGACTTTAGCCCAGAAAAGAATGAGATAGCAGCAGCCTGCTTGGTTTACCAGCAACAACTTAAACCTCTCTCCCCAGACCTGTTCAGGGCTCAGAAACAATAAAAGAAAAAAGAAAAAATCCATTGTTCCTGAACCTAGCCCTCTCTCAACCAACTGTGAGTGCGCACACACGTGCATTTCACATAAGTGCATGTGTGTGTGTGCATGCTATGGGTTGTATCCAAAGGTGCCTTTATGCATGCAAACATGCAGTCCTCTCCCAGAGGAATATTTTACACCTTATGTTGCGTGTCATGAAGGAAAGGGGAAACTAGATTCAGCCTCTCACAGAAGCAGAAGCATGAGACCTGCAAAAGATTGCACACTATTTTCCTGACATGTTGGTTGCTCTAATAGAAGTTTTGCACTAATATGGATTTTGGAATTTTACCTAATAGAGGTACTCTTGGGCACTGACTCACAGAAGCATTTTCAGAACTCTCCATTAGATGTTCTCTCCGTTCTTCTCATGATTCCGTGGATAGAATACCACACACTTTGCACAAACACTAATTGGTGTTGAGGAGGAAAGCCACCCGTCCCTTGGCTTTTGTCCTCCATCCACTCACACCACTGAGATATACACACGCATGAGATACACACTTTTCACACGTAAACAGCTGGATGAAGAAAGAATGTAAGAAGAGTCTGCTGGATCAGGCCAATGGCCCACCTAGTCCAGCATCCTATTCACACAGGGGTTAACCTGATGCCTGTAGGAAACCCAGGATTTGAGCACAAGAGCACCTTCCTTTCTCAAAGCCATCAAGGTTGGTGGCCTTTACTGCCTCCTGTGGGAATGAGTGCCATAGTTTAACTATGGGCATCAAAGAGGCTCTTTCTTTTATTGGATGGTTCATGAGTTGAATGGAGCAATCTTAGCTTTCTCAATAAAATAAATAAATAAATGAGTTAAACTCACACAATGCCTGTTTCTTTCCTTATGGAGAATGTATTTTATAGAACACAATAAGATCAAACATGTGTAGATTTTAAATGTTCACTTTTTGTCTGTGGTGCTATAAGGAAATCTGAGATTACTTTAAAAATTAGATGTCTAAAAAAATCAAAGATTACAACAGGTGAAAAACTCTATACCTTTTAAGGTGTCAACACACTGACAGAGTTAAAAGACCACTTTCCCCCTTCATTTCTTCTTCAGATGCTGCTATATAATAACAATAGGTCCCCCTAGTGGGAGGGAAAAGCTAAAATCTATGCTGTTCTACTTCTAAATATATCTGTGCTAATCCACTATAGCAACCTTGATTGTTACATTCAAAGTTCTCTCCCACTCGTAAAAATAAATGCTTGAAGAGATTTAATTAAGCTTTGTATGCCACTTTAATAATATAATGCAAGGTATGCTGTTTCTTCAGTACTGAATTGCTTCATTAAGCAATCACATCAGAAGCCCCACCAGTCCAGATTCAAGCGCAAAAATGGAAATCTACCTGCTAAGTATTTCATCACATTAACAGAATAATCCATTACATTGGATTTAATGTTGATATGTACCAAGTTCCTCAAATAGTATAACAATGCAAAATAAGTGCAGACCTACAACTACATAGTTTTAAAAAAGGATTTGGGGGATATGATGGAAATTAATAGGTAGCATGTTCATGTGTGCTAGTGCACACACTAAAAATGAGTTCTAACATGAAAGCATTGTGTCTGGAAAAGTAAGAAGACAATTCATTTCCCTTTATAATTGGTGAGTTTCATAAGCCTTGTCTCACACTAAGATAATTTATAAAGTAATTTCCTGTTGTGGTGTATATAAAACAGAGGGAACAAATATAACAACAGATAACAATTAAAGGAGAAAAACAAAATTATAAAATGGGCATGTCGAATGAGTACAGTTGTGCATGGGTTAAAATAATGGTGTCCAAGTAAAGAATATTAGCACTATCTGATTATCAAGTACAGTGGTACCTCGGTTTTTGAACGTAATCCGGTCTGGAAGACCAAGTTCCGAAAAGTTCGAAAACTGAAGCATTTTCTTCCTGAAGCATTTACTTCCGGAAACTGAATACGGAAGCCGCGTGGCATGTTCGACTTCCGAAAAGCGTTCGAAAGCCGAAGTATTTACTTCCGGGTTTACAGTGTTCGAGTTCCGAAATGTTCATCAATGAATGGAGACGTTCAAAAACCGAGGTACCGCTGTATATCTTGCCCTCGGCTTGCTACTTTTCCTCCCCTTCCTGGCTCACGTAACAGCTAACTCTGCCCTAAAAATTCAGACTCTGTCGTGACAACTCTGATACGTCACCTACGCCTAGTCTCATATCTAAGTGCTGGAGGAGGAAATATACCCATTTGTCATCTGGCACAAAGCCCCATTTCCTTGGTTCTCTTAATGGCCTATCTGGACTGGCTATTCCAGCATTTGAATTTGTGCTGGATCCAGGAATAAAAGGGTCTCTCATGGAGTCTACTTCCTCTCCACTCTCCACCAAACTGTCCTTGTATTCACAAACTCATAGCGGTATTATTATCTTGGCAAAGTGTGCCAGCATATTTGAGGTGGATTAATAATAGTTTTCAAACACTTTTAAAATAACTTGGGTTGGGGGGGGTTGGCGGTGGAGTAGGGTGGATCTTTGAGTTTTCTGTTAAAAATAGCATGGAGTTCAATGTCAGGATTATGCAACAAAGAGATATTTAAGTCATATTCATGGTGTGTACGTGGCATTGAGAAGCAAGCTGTCTTACGTTTTTGAGATGCAATGCTTACTAGTCCACAGCTAATAGACAGTGCCTGTAGCATGTTTTTGCTAGACAGAAAAGCAAACAATCCTCTGTATGGATTTTTGAAGCTTCGCATGACCTCCTGTTCATCTTTGATATTGTAGCAAAACTACCCAATTGGATTTGTACAGATTTTCCCTTGATATAATGTGGGGATGAAGGAAGATCTTGAAACACTGACCTCTCTTTTTTCTCAGAGAGACCATTTTCCTTTTGTTAACCAATGATGAAAACCTTCTGAATGTCCCTGCAGACTTGCTATAGTGGCAATTATCTCCCAAGACTGGTACAGAAATGATGTCTGGAAGGTTTTGCTGACGACAGCCGCTATCTGATGAAACTCTTGACCTAATGAAAAAATACAACAGTAGAACGAGCTCTGGCGTCTGCACCGGCTAATTCTAGTACAAGACAAATTGTTCTCACTTCTGCACTGGTTGCTTTCCTCATTTAGTCATTAAGAAAATCCAACAATATCCAAACACAGTTTAAATAAAGCAGTAAATCATTCCTTCTGTGTCAGAGATGAATGTGGTTTCTTCTGCAGCCAAAACAGCACCATCCAGGCAGGGATCTGCTAGTGCACATGTGCTCTGCTTCCCATAAAACAGATTTGCTTTTACCTGTGAAATTACTTACCTCATATATGTCCATTTGGCGACTTTGATCTGCAGAATTGGCACTGCCACAGGTACATGGTTCCTTTGGAACTCCCTGCCTATTGACATCAGGCAAACACCTTCACTGTTCCCTTTGGCACCTACTAAAATAATATCTATTTAGGCAAGCCTATGTAAAATTTCCGTTTCCGTGCGCTGCTCTGGTTCACCAGAAGTGGCTTAGTCATGCTGGCCACATGACCCGAAAGCTGTCTGCGGACAAACACCGGCTCCCTTGGCCTATGGAGCGAGATGAGTGCCACAACCCCAGTTGTCCACGACTGGACCTAATGGTCAGGGTTACCTTGACCTTTACATTTATGTAAAATATTGACATGTGCTCTAATCCATGTTTAGCTTATTGTTGATTTTAAACATTTAATCAATGTTCTAAAAAGCTACTGTTAACTGTTTTTACTGATGGTTTCAGAGTTTTCTCCTATTGTAAACTGTATTGAGGTTTGTTTTTAAAGTTAAGAGGTATATAAATTTTATGAAACGAGTAAAATATTCTCCCATGCCTGGAACCAACCCCCTCAGGCTGATCTGGGGGGGGGGGAGTTACCTCATGACTTCTTCCCCTGAACTTTAACTGGGAAACTGACACATGGGAAACATGGAAGAATGGCTATCAAGCACATGTGGTCAGTGTACTTGCTGATTTTCAATTGAAGACCTTCTTCTTTTCTGTTTTTTTATTTAAATAATAATAATTCAGCACTGATTTCTTTAAAAGGTAAAAATACTTCGCTTTTTTATGAGCAGCTGTCAGGCACACAGTAGGCAGCGTCTCCACTTTCCAGTACTTACAAAATAGTGAATGGTAGATGTCATGTTTTCAAGAAATGCAGGCTCCCAAGAAAGTACCAAGTGTACACGACTGAAGAAGTGATTTGTAGAATGAAATAACGGGCACTCTCCCCTGGCAACTTTGAAAGTAAGGCAAGTGCATCAAAAACCCTGTACCCCGTCCATTAGAAATTTGCAGAAATTTCCTAATTTTTGAATTCATTTTCTTTCCCATTGAATGCTAGAGAATAGAAAAAAGAAAAAGAAAGTGGGAGCAATTTTCACCACAGCATTTGCAGCGGCAAGCTTGTGGGAGAAGGTTTGCAGAAGTACCAAAAATGTCTTGAAAAAAGAAAAATCCTAAGGGGAGGACCCTCCAAACAGTGCAATGAGGACTGAGTGTGTTCAGTGGTTGGAGAGCTGATTTTGAGGTGGGAAATTGAATAGAGGGAAGAGCTTTTTTTCCCCCCAGCTGGAACTTTCTGGAAGGCATTCTGACAGCCCTCAGCTAGCCCCTGGAAGTGTGGGGAGAGACATGGCCAGCCTCAGCAAAGGCCCGCTGTGCCTCTGGCTCACGGGGAGACCCTCCCCGGAGCCCGAAGGGGACATCTTCTATAGGCTCCAGAGAGGGTCTCCTCATGAGCCAGAGGTGCAGCAGGCCTTTGCTGAGGTTCTGCAGCCTTCCAGCTAACACATGGGAAAGCTGCACTGAGCAAGCCCCCATCCTGCTCTGGCAGGAGCTGGATAGGCAGGAGGGATGTTAAGGTGCTCAGCTGAGGTGTGGAAACCTCTCTGCCCCTCAGCGGAGCAGCCTCAACAAGCCTCTGGCTCGCGAGGACACACACACACACCCCAGCCCAAAGAGGTGCGTCCTGGCACTTTTTTCTCTAGAAAAAAAGCACTGGGGAAGAGGAACACTCTTCACTGCAATGTTTTGAAGAGAACACAAGGGTCCTCTAGTCCAGCCCCCTGCAATGCAGGAATTTTTGGCCCAACGTGAGGCTCAAACCCACAACCCTGAGGTTAAGAGTCTTATGCTCTGCCAGCTGAGCTATCCACCCGATTTGTCTTCTGTACATGTTAGCACATCATTTGAGTATCAGGAACCCAGAATGAAGTCAAGCAACAAGTCTCTTATCTATCCTACTTTTAAGTATCTGTCGGAGTCTGACTGCAGAAACAACAAGAAGTGCAGAGAACACAGTGGACTCTCACAACTGTGTATACTTTTAAGAGCTTGCTTCGAAGCAAAGCTGCTGTGGCCCTATGGAGTACAATTCCTATTATCTCTAGTCATTGGCCAAGCTGGCAGAGGGTGATGGGAGTGTTTGAAAAGCATGGAAGAATGTACAGTGCCTCTCTTACCATTATAATGTGCATATCAGTTGTTCTGGCATCTTTTCCCCTAGAAAGCAGCTTTCAAATGCTCTGATTAGAAAAAGTAGGGAGGAAAAGAATGCTTGCTTAACTACTTCTCTGCTTGCCATCTTTCCACTCCAACTTGCCAAGAGACTTGACTCCAGTGGCAGGGATCAGCTCCACCTGTAGCTCCTGAGAAAAACTCATTTCATTAGGACTTTGGCTTCATATTTAAGATGCCCAGCGGAAGCCTTGCTTGTAGAGGAACAATTGGGAGTGCACTACATGGTCTTCGTAGGGTTTTATCTGCATCATATCTGGGCATCATATTGCATTTAGTGTGGGACAGGTAGGCTTGGCTAGGGAAGAA
Organism: Lacerta agilis; assembly: GCF_009819535.1. Classification (NCBI taxonomy): domain Eukaryota; kingdom Metazoa; phylum Chordata; class Lepidosauria; order Squamata; family Lacertidae; genus Lacerta; species Lacerta agilis. The sequence continues at coordinate 33,633,686 of NC_046322.1, forward strand.
TTACCTTAGGCCCAATTAGCATCCCTGCTGGGCTAATCTGGCCACAGGTTCCCTATGCCTGATTTACAGGGACACCTAAAATAGGGTGAAGAAGTGTGAATCACTTGCTTCTTCTCCCTTCATGACATGCAAAACATTTTCCCCCAACACTAGGATTGATGTTAGCAGGGCCATCTGTCATCCTTGCATTATGCTTTCAACTTTGTTGTTTAAACTTCAGAGAAAAAAGGTTATCTTGTGTTCGGATATATGAAGTGAAATGCATCTCTCAAACAACTAAAGCAAGCTTTGCTCTTAAAAACAAACAAACCCAGAAGATTCTGAGTATCAACATCAAAATGTTATCTCCCAGTAACTTGTGGTACCTAACTTCGAAGTTGCTGAAAGGGTGTCTACAGCAATGACACATCTAGCCAAATGGAAGAGGACGTAACAGAACATGCAAAGCATGCAAAGGGAAAACAAAAAAGGTACGATAGCTTGAGAACATAGCCTCTGATAGGATCAGTCAGGAATACATTTTATGCAACATATCTAACCTTTTATACTGAGGTTACAGCTAGTTTCCCCAAGAAAAAGTAGTTAGAAGGCAGTTTGCCTCTTCTAAGATTGCAAGTTATTTCCCCAAGTCATACTCAAGAGTAGACCTAATGAAAGTAATGGAACTCAGTTACTTTTCCGTTTATTTTACCTGATTTGGCTGGACAGTTGAAGCCACTATTGCATGCTGACAGCTTCTAGGAGCCACAGGTGAGAGCTGAGTGCAGGGTGGTGGACAAACGACCCCAGAAGCACATGACCCTCACTAGAGGTTCTACTCCTACCCTAACACCTCATACACCCCAATGGTAGCTGATGGGTCTCAAATCCTCAGTGCGTTAGGGGCTTCCTCTGCATGTGAAGACAGGCTCTGGAGTACTGAGGGGATGAAAGCAATAGTGGGTCCAACAGTAAAGAAGATGGTTACCATACAGGCCATAGAGGAAAATGATGGGTAGGTGGGGCTCATCAACCTGGGAAGGTAGCCCATCTAGGAGACAAGCTGATCCTAGAACTCTGCTGCTTTGCAGCTCTACTCATTCCTGAGAAAAGCTTTGGGAGTAAACCCATTGGGGGAAAGGAGTGACACAAAATGTAATGAAATAAATAGTTTACAATTACTGCTACACAACAGAAGCATAACCTAAAAGGCCAAATGTGATTTCACCACCAAATTAAGCAGTACTACAGCTGACAATTACAACCACAATCCATTTGGATTAAACACTCCAACAAGGGTTACAGAATATAAAAAGAATACTTTATTAAAATGGATGTCTGTTAAACTCTTATATAAAAACTAAGGCCACGGCTAATGCTAAAATAATGTCAACTTCAAAAGGTTTTATACTATGATTTAATTTAAAATTCTTATACAAAGCTATTTTACAAATGAGTACTTAAACGTAACACTGCTTAATCTAAAATTTAATGATATAAAATATCAACCTCTTAGTACATAGATTTTGTGTTTCTTTTGGTCCTTTGAGGAAAATTATTTTTTGCATGGCTCCTGCTACAGAAATTAACTTAAACAGAAAGGTGGCAGCTTCAATGTTGAAAGCCAATAATCCTTCCTTTTTGTGCCAAGTACATTTCTTTTCTTGTACTGTTAAACATCTCCAGTCATGATGGCAATAAATTCTTCCTGGTTGACTGAAAAAATGAAGAAAACAGGTAAGTATTGACTGCATATCTTACTTGAAAGCTTTAATCAATCAAATGAGCTCCTTTTGGCAGTCTGAAGGAGGCTAAATACTGAAATTCTCTCAAAAATATTAAAGCAAATTAACATACATTTGGAAAGTCTGTAGTGGACCCTTTTGAAGGATTAACTTGGTATGAAATCCTCAAGAGCAAGCAATTATCACACGAAATTAAAATAATTTAGCTTTACTAAAACAGACTAGTTGGTAATTGCTTACATATACATACATATATATATATATATATATGCTGCTATCATTTCATGCTGCATATTGTTACAAGCCCCAAACCCTCTTGGCCTTGTCTTCTAAATTTGAAGGTACTCTTATATTTATTGATTTCTAAGGAAGATTCTATGGTTATTTTTAGTGACTTATATTGCAGATTCAACAGCATTGTAGGCAGACAATAATAATTCACCCCCATTTTATTTATTCACTGCAAAATAACAGAAGAGGCCAATGCATTCATGTATAACCTATGCCATATAATTTCATACTTTAATAGGGAGAAATTGAATTTCATTCCCAGATCCATGGGTAGTTTGTAGGATTGCATTTCCTGGAGGGAAAATCAGTCACTTGCTTGACCATAAAATCATCACACGGAAAACAAATTAAATGCACTATTTCTATACCACATTTATGATTAGCACATGAACATAGCATTTTTTTGAACTTACTTTCTCCATCACCATCTTTATCAAATTCTTCAATCATTGCTCGAAGTTCTTCATCAGTCATGTTTTCCCCAAGTTCTCTAGCTACACGGCGCAGGTTTCTCAAGCTTATTTTACCCGAATCATCATCATCAAACAATTTAAATGCCTTGAGGATCTCTTCATGAGGATCTCGCTCAAGTATCCAGTCTGTCACTGAAATGAAAACCATTGGGAGATCTGGTCTATTTCTATGAAGTTAACTCTACTTCCGTTGGTGAAAAATATAATAATTCTGCATTGAAATGCTCTAACTCTGTTCCCAACTCTCGGGTTTCTGACCCAAAGAATTTAAAAGGTTAGCTTTCATCATCTACCTAAACTTACTGAATACTTAGCAAGGTAACTGAGTAGTTATACTTCATTTCTGCAGAAAACCCACTCTCTCTTTTGATCTTTCTATAGCAACAGCAAATATTGTAGGAATCTTCTACATACGGCTGCCGAAGTGAAATACAAAAATTGCCCCAACATAATAATTACTTTTCCATAGTCCAAAAGTGTTAAAAAAAGTTGTGGATACAGAATTAAAAAATGAAAGTTTTTAAAAGGAGATACAGGGGGGAGGGAATAGCAGGACATGAAAAACTATAAAATGCTAGTAAAGTTTAAGGTAATCTATCCCCTTTGTTCAGTTTCATAACTACTAGCAGATAAAGTTGGGGTAGAAGAGCAGAAAGTGCAAGCTGCATGCAGAGGGTGAAAACAAAATTCTGATAGTTTCCATATATTATTATTATTATTTTGCGAGGGGAACACAATGCTGTAAACATTAAAAGGCTCATCTGTGTTATCCCTGATACATTTGCATACCCATCCATTAAGAATCAGACCAGCTAAATTACCAGCTATCAATTATTGCCAAATTTCCTCCTGTCAATACATGTTTAAAATCCAATACTCACCAACTTCATTAAAATCTTCAAATGTGATTTTCCCAGTTCCTTCCCGATCATAATCCTTCAGTATCTTTAGCACATCTGCTTTTTTCACATCAAAACCTAAGGCTCTCATTGCCACCTTTTGGGAAAAGACAGAAATGCAACAATGTTGACTCACAAACCATTTATTCGTCGTAGTTCATATTGACTGCAATAGCAAGTTGATAATAAATGACATTTTTACTCATATGAGAATTTCCTAGATGATAGTAAAGAAAAAAATCCTAGGTAGATGTATGGGATTGTAAAGATAAAACTTCCAAGTGATTAAACATTTCTGAAAGTCTGCCCACTTTTTTCACAAATGCATGGAGGGAAAAAATGGGGTTTGTGCAGTTTTAAGTACTTGGTTGGCTGGGGGGGGGGCAGGAGAACATGATTGCCCTACCCAAGCCAACACATCTGGCGTCCAGAGCGGGAGAAGCAATACTTCCCTTTTGCCAGCAAACAGGACATTACCAAGAGGGCTCCTGCAACACTGCAGGGATCTCTGCAACCATCTCAGATTCCTGAGCAAAACGGGTGCTCTGAAGCCAAGCCAAACAGCATTCTGCACATCGTTTATGGACCTATATTTCCTGATCTCCAGCCAAGAAGCATCTGGTGCCTCCAAAAGCAGCACCTGAAGCGCTACTTTGACAGATGAGAGTTCTTGTGATGCCACAGGAGCCACGATGGTAATTTCCTGTTTTCTGGGTGGAGGTTTACCAGTGGAGGGAGACAAAGGTAACTCTCATTATACTTTGGCCTTGCCGGCACTTTTTCAGAGTGAAATTCGCTAGGAGAGCAGCAGTGATCAAGCCAAATGCAGAATGAGCATAATATTTTATTCTATGCTGCTGCTGGAGTGAATCGAGAAAACTGGATGCACCCGTAGATTACCAACTTGCTGTCCTTGTTTAACCTCGTTTACTGACATTACAAAATAAGCACGATGACTGAGTAGAAATGTATTGGTTTGTGCTGTCAGTATCCTAAATAGTTCAACAACAACTTTTATCTCTCCAAGCTCTAAAATTGAAATTTTGTGAGAAAAGAACAAGAAAAAAATAGCTCTATGAAAAAGACACTTTGGGATGGCAACCAGATGGAATAAATTTCCCACCCAAGCTGCCTTTGGCTCTTACAAAATGAGAGTGGAAGATTTGACAGTATGACATTTTGAAAATGAAAATGTTTATTATATTAAGGCTGCATGGGATTAAGCCTTACTGAAATCATGGAGACTTTCTTCAGAGCAAAAAAGTTTAAGATTGTATTGCAGGAGAACCACTGACATCAAGGATCTTAGAACATTACTATATTGCACATAACTCCACATAGCACCCTTAAGATGTTTCTGACAAAGAAACACAGGCTATGGTGTTATCATGTATACCATACCACAAATGCTAAAATTCTAGATCTGTAGTTTCTTCTGGAATGCAGATCTATGTAACTATGAGCACCAAGGGGCATGCATCTTTCTTAGTATTTACTTTTAAGTGTTTCTGCCTTATGGCTGATTTAAATATCATAGAAACAGATGTTGTTGTTGTTGTTTAGTCGTTTAGTCATGTCTGCCGCCAATTCAAGAGCTGCTGCAGTGAAGCTGCTAAAGTGTGAGCTATAAAACTAGTTCAAACCTAACTACATGCAAACCACTTCCTTACAATCTCAGTCTCCTCTACACTATGTGAGCAATACTGGCCTATCTCATAGGAAGGTTGCAAAGATTACTAATATTGTATACTGTATACTTACTGAATATTCAGCAAGTGCTATATAAATGCTATTATGCCACACAGTTTTACTCTGTATGAAGCACAGCCATCTTTGTTCATAGCATGTATACCACAGAAAAATGTGTCACAATATGTAGCTAACACGCCTTATAAGGCTTTATACAACACTGTACAATTATAAAGCAAAATATCAATATTTTTATGAGAAAATCAATTGCCTTCAGTTCATGATAATCTATAGCTCTGTCTTTATCCGTGTCGAACAAGTCAAAAGCATCTTTAATTTCTTGTTTCTGTTCTTCAGTCAAGTCTCTTCTTTTCTTTCTCTTGGTTTTGTCAACAGGAAGCTCAGCTCTAGATGATAAAGACAAATGTAGTCAGGTATGTTTTTCTCTCTCTTAAAGAACACACAATTTTAGTTCTGTAGCATGTCTTAGTGGGTAGGTATGTGTCACCTTGCTGATGAAGAAAACAGAATGAGAATTGATTTCATGAAATCTCCAGTCTTAGTTTTAAGATTTATGATAGATTCATAAACAACTGTATTTGGGCTAGGGCTGGTGTAGGAAAGCTTTGACCCTCCAGATGTTGCTGAACTACCATTCCCCTCACCCTGGTAAGCATGGCCAATTGCCAGGAATGAGGGGAGCTGTAGTTCTTCCAACATCTTGGGAGGATCAAATGTTTGCAACACTTGGACTAGAGTCTACAAAGACAAAACAATATACTCTGTCTGCCATCAAGACTCCCTTCTGCTCTTTTTAGTTCACCATTTCCCTGATATATGTATATTATATTCTTAAAATGGACTTCTGCATTCCAAAAGTCTACAGGTGTTCCTATACTGATTTAGTAAGGAAAGCAAGGGTGCTGATGTTTGCACCTAACTGAACACAAAAAGCCTGCCTTCCACAAACTCAGACCATTCAGCTTTCCAAACTTTTCAGGTTGGTGACACACTTTTAAGACATGCATAATTTAGTGATGGCTCACTTGGTTAGACCATGGTGCTCATAATGCCACGGTTGCAGTTTCGATCCCTGTATGGGACAGCAGCATATTCCTGCATTGCAGGGGGTTGGACTAGATGACCCTCAGGCTCCCTTCCAACTCTTACAATTCTATGACACAGTAATAACGTTTTACTAGCAAGCCAGAGGTTAAACTAACCCCTTTCCAGCCCTGGTAAGGAGCATGGGGAGTGTTTGCGCGACACACATTGCAGACGAGACACTAACGTGTTGCAACCGTTTGGAAAGCACTGTAGTAGAGGCTCTGCATGGCTTCAGATGGCATTCCCTGCCCTGCCTAAGATATACCAAGAACCAATCTGGAAATGTGTGCAGGGAAGGCATTTGCTGCACCACTAAGCTATGGCTCTGCGCACTGTAGTGGCAGCCCACCTCACCAATGATCACTTCCTAATGTTTATGAGATGGCCTGTAGCATCACAGCCCGAAAACTCAACTCTATGCGTGTCCTCCAACATAAGTAGGGTCTCTAGCTTTCACTCCATCCTTTAAGGAGAACGCTGGGCTGCTGCCTACCTATTCACCTTGGTTGCAAGCTTACATTATTCGATGTGCTGAAGTTGCTTAGATTATAAATCTAAATAGCATTAAATCACTTCCACAAGCAGCCTCGAGAACCTAAGCGGGGACACGTAGCATTCTTCCTTCCTCCTCCCTCGCCTACAAAGTCCAACAAAACAAGATGTAAATAATAATAATAATAAAAAGCTGAAATCCCCGACTCGAAAGACAAGAGGAATCGGGCGGCTACCAAATACTTTTGCGACGGGAGGTGGGAAGTGGTTGCCGCGCGCGCTGAAGCAAATATCGCGACAAGGCGGCTCGCGACGGTGGGGAGGGGGTAAAAAAACAAGTTGCGTTGCCATGGCAACAAGAAGCAAAAAAGCCCTTCGCTCGCGGCTTCCCTCCCTCCCGCCAAGGTACCAACCTCGCCACCAAATTCATTCTCCCAGCCCCACCCCTTAAAACCAGGCGGGAAGGGGGGCAGCGTGTCTCGGCTACTTTGGCCACCGGAACCCGGAATCAAGAGGAACAACAGCCTTTCCCTCGAAAGCGGGGCGCGAAAACCCGTTCCCTCCGACAACGCCGCTTCCCCTCTTCGGATTGCGAGCTTTAATTGGACCCCGCGAAGCGTCCCTCCCGCCCCGCCGCTCACAGCGCCATCGCAAGTGGCTAAGCCGCTTGTCAATCAAGTCCCAGGCGCTCCTCCCTCGTCTCCTGTTGAAAATTGGTGGGTACGCAGCCAACGTTTTACCCAGAAGGCGTTGCTGCTTATAGACGTCACAATGAAGCCTGGGAGAAGAATGTCGCGGCTCAGGGCAAATCGTCGTCGCGCTGATTGTTGACGTAATAAGAGCCCGCTGGTCCTTTGTCTCATTGGCTGCAGCCTTGTAGCGCATCCTCCCTATGATCAGAATACGAAAGCAATAGAGAAAGTCGCCGTTTTATGAGGGACAAATCTGAACCTATCAGTCAAGGGCATTTTATACAATGGACAGCATTTAGTAATGAAAGCTTCATGCTCTGGAGGTCGTATATTTGAATGGCCTCACATAGAGAAGGCTCTGCTCACAGAAAATCAAAGCACACGGGAGCACCGTTCGGAATAGCCTTCTTGACATTAATACACACACCCTTCTCCTTTCTATGAGTAGGGAGCTCTTTACACTCGAGTATGTCTTCACACAAGTCATTGCTGTACAGTACTATGCTATGGAATTGGCTCTCACAAGGTAATAGTTATGGGCATCACGTCACCAGGATTTGACAAATGCATGAAAACTGAAGCCATCAACAGCTACTTGACATAGTATATGTCTGTTCATTACATCCAGTACCTGGCCGTATGCTCTTCACTGATAGCTGGTGAACACATGAGAGAGAGAGAATGACGGCGTGAATTTGCTACATCAATGCATGCATGCTTTGCAATTGTTTGGAGGTCTCTGACGATGAAAAATAAGCCACTGTGGTGCAAGGGCTTTAGACCTGGACTAGCCAAGATTTTGGATTTGAATACCTGAAGCCCACTGAGTGTCTTTCGGCAAGTCACAAGCTTTCAGCCTAGTTTACCCCGTTTCTTCCTAATTTGGCGACAGAAAGACCCCATCAAGCAATTCTAGGCTGCATCAACAGAAGTATAATGTCCAAGATACAAGTAGCTATGGTATGTACAGCTCTATTCTGCTTTGGTCTGACTTCACCTGGCATACCATGTCCGGTTCTGGACACAACTGAAGGAGGCTACTGACAAACTACAACGTGAAGAGGTGGTAAGGGCTTGGACCTCAATTCCTGTGTGAATAAAGATTAAGGGAGATGGGTATGTTTATCCTGGAGAAGAGTCAATACGTTTGGCAGTCTTTAACTATTGGGAGGCTGTCACAGTGATGATGGGTCAATTAATTTTGCTTTGTTACTCCAGAGAGTAAGACCCAAACCAATTGAACATTAGGAAGACCTTCTTGGTGGTATGAGCTGACAGGCATTAGAACAGGCTCCCCTGGAAGGTAGTAAACTCTCTGATAAGAGATTTTTAAGCAGAGTTGCTGCAGCAGTGCATTTACTACACTGGCAGGGGTTGGACTAGATGACATCTGAGGTACTCTAAGAGTAGAACTCCCAGGTCAGAACTGGCAACTCCTTCTCTCAGAGCCTTAAGGCACCTACCAGTGAAAAAACACAGATCAAAGATTACTTTTTACAGTCTAATGCAATCCTTCCTCCTCAGCATCTCTTTTCTCAGAACTTAGTTCTATTATGTTCAGTACAGCTAACACACTGTTTGAAATTGCCGCTTGTATTATTTTCATTTCTTGCCTCAATGTAGGTTTTTTTTTTTAAGTTAAGCTCATATGTTACAATATCTGAAGGCTACTCATGGAAGAATCGTATTTTGAACTGAGTCATATCATATCTGTATATATAGAACTAAACCAGCAGATGGCATCTCTTTAAAAAAAGTAATTGCTCAGTATATATTTGAAAGGACAAGAGAACCTTAATATCTGAATAAAACTTTGTTCTTTTTACTCACTTTTTTTTCTCCAAGAGATTATTTGGTTTCTGTGTGAAAGTAAAAGAAACAAAAATTCAAACTAGCCCCAGCCCATTACATTTTCAGACATAAGCTGTAAGGTAAAGGTAAAGGGAACTCTGACTGTTAAGTCCAGTCGTGAATGACTCTGGGGTTGCGGCACACATCTCGCTTTACTGCCCGAGGGAGCCGGTGTTTGTCTGCAGACAGCTTCTGGGTCATGTGGTCAGCATGACTAAGCAGCTTCTGGTGAACCAGAGCAGTGCACGGAAATGCCATTTACCTTCCCGCTGGAGCGATACCTATTTATCTACTTGCACTTTGATGTGCTTTGTAACTGCTAGGTAGGCAGGAGCAGGGACCAAGCAACGGAAGCTCACCCCGTCACTGGGATTCGAACTGCCGACTTCTGATTGGTTTAGTCCACAGTGCCACCCGTGTTGTACATACATAATACATAAGCTGTATTGTCTTTTAAACTACTGCAAAACTCAAGCAACTTGTAACTTTCTAAACTCTGAAAACACCCTTCACCTCTCCCTTTCTCCCTTTTTATGAGAAGCGAGAACGTGTTAAGTTTATGATGAGCTTGTATTTTTCACTTAACATTTATTTGTGATCCTGTCTTCTACAATTTACTCTAGGCACAAACTTTTATTCCTTTTGCATTATGCTCTTACACAGGTGAGCAACAAAGAACGCAAAAAAGCACAACAGAAGATAACTGGAAGGAATCCAGATACAAAGAGAGATGTGTTCATAGGTGATGTAAATAGCATTGTAACTAGGAACATGAGTCCTCAATCTCAGTTAGCGTGGGTGATCTCTTATTATCAGTTAGCTGAATCAGCTATAATAAACACAATGAAAGCATTTTTTAAGGCATTGGAGCAAGATGTGGGATGTAATGGTTTTATGCTCCAAAATAATCCCAAGAAATTATGGTCAATGTTCTCATTTTCACAAAAGGATTTGGGCATTTTCACAAGGAACCCTTTCAACTTTCAACCCCACCCCCCCAAAAAAAACTCTTTCAGAGTGATGGCAGCTGTTATGGCCCGGCTATCACACCTGAGAAAAAATTATAGATTCCACCACTACCATTTGGCATCATCCATTCCATCGCTCAAAAGCAACATATATAACTTTCTCCTTTGGTTGGAGTTACAGGTAAGTAGCCGTGTTGGTCTGCCACAGTCAAAACAAAATAATTTTTTAAAAAAAATTCCTTCCAGTAGCACCTTAGAGACCAACTAAGTTTGTTCTTGGTATGAGCTTTCGTATCTGAAGAAGTGTGCATGCACACGAAAGCTCATACCAAGAACAAACTTAGTTGGTCTCTAAGGTGCTACTGCAAGGAATTTTTTCATTTTTCATTTCCTTTGGTTGGGTTAAAGATGAAATGGAAATGATCACTGGAGAGCTGTTTTGTGTCATAATTCTTTTATTATCAATATCTATGATAAAATAATATACAATTTCCCCTTGAAAACAGTGGCACATTAGTAAAGTTTTATCAGTAGACAGAAAAATGCATTACAACTTTTTAAAATGCTTTTAAATTGCATTTTACAGCACAATCCATGACCTGCTTAAGTAAAAACAGTTGAATCAACAACATATCATTGCCTTACCTCCAAGAACACTGTTGAACAGAATTGCATTTTAAGACTTTGTAAATACTGAATCCAGAGGGGATGTCAAGAGAATGTTTACAAATAAAGCAATAGTAAATGTATCATACTCTGTAATATATAAAGTGAACACATATATTTTGTTGTTTTTTAAAGGCATTACAATAATTAATGATAAAGGTCTTTCAATAAATTCATTCATAAATACACAAGGTCTTAGAATATAAAAATAATTAAGACAAAAGATAAGATTATATATTTTCACTCTAATGTTGTACTTTACTAACCAAAGCCAAGTGCAACTTACTTCTAAGTCAGCGGAGACTAGCCTGTGGTCCCCCAGATGACGTTAAACTCCAGCTCCCAGCAGCCTCACTCAGCTTGGCCAATAATTAGGGATGATGGAAGTTGTAGTTCAGCAATATATGGAGGGGCACAGGTTAGCCACCCCTGTTCTAAGTTAAAGCTCTGACTCGGGCTTACCAAGAATAAAGACTCAATGAACTGAGAGGAACTTGCTTTTGAGTAAACACATGCTTGGGGAGTTTCACAGCCCGATTCCTATTTGACTACATTTCCCAAGAACTACTTAAGACTTCAGAAGATAATCTGGCTTTGTGAGCACTGAAATAGAACAGAAATGTCCATTTTACAGAACGAAAATGTACCAGAACTGTTCCAACAGCAGAAACTCAGATCAGTTCTTAAGAGTAGTCTAACCTTTGGCAATCACAGTATTCCTTAGCTAAATTCTTCCCACAGTGAGCTGTCTAGTATGTGTCACTCACAGTAAGGCGTTTGGAAAAGAACTTTCAAGACACTGAAAAGGTGGGTAGGAGAGAAGGAATAGAGGATTTAGGCAGTTTGCTTTAACTGGGGGGGGGGGGGATCACCATTAATGTCTCAGAATCACTAGCACCTCAGCAGTATTTCAGTAGAACAGAATGACTATGTAGCAGTTGATTCCAAAAGGTGCACATTTCTACAAAATGAACAAGGTACCAGTCTCAAGTTGGCTGCAAATTTGGTGAAGTAGGAACCAGGTTAGCCTTAACTGTGCTTAAATATTGCTGTTGACACAATGCTAAGCAGCAGTTAAAACAGGAGGGAATTCACTTGAGAAGGAAATGGGTAGGCAGGGCATCAACTTGGCCCCTAAACTGTGGATGCCCAGCACGCACACCACAACACCGTGATGTCGAGGTGTGACATGTCATGACCCCGCAGCATTGGAGCGCTAGAGGTAAGGTGGCGACTGGCAGTGGGTGCAGGTCAGGCACCCACAGCAAAAGTTTTGTGGGGAGTGGAGTTGGCACCACTGCAAGGAGGGGTGAATGATCCGGCAACCCATTCCTAATCGCTTGACCACAGTCAAGAGGGCCTCTCCATTATATCTGCACTAGTCTTCAACCTGATGAGTTTTGTATTTGCTAATTTTTAGATTAATATCTTGTAAATTTGCAGGCTCATGGGTGCCTTTTCTCCCTAGCATTAAAAGGTATCAAATTAGTGGCTTTGGCTGTTAATAAATGGTATTTCCAAAGCCAACAGCCAAAGTGAAGCAGTCTGAAACATATATTTCTCCATTAGTTTGGTGAAAGCTTCAAACAAGATAAAGGCTAAAAGAGATTGCTAACCTCATTTCTAAGTGGTCATTCACCAGCAAGTCTGATCTTCCTGTTTACTGTTGTGCTTTAGTCTACAACAGGAAATAGGCACTATTAACATTTAAAGAATTAACTACATCCACCTATCCACCCTTGAGGGCTAAAGTGCTGATTACACTGGGGTCAAGCTGTGTATGTGCAGTACTCTTAGATGCATGGAAAATATGACGCAATAAAGTCACAAAAGGATAAAAAAATAATTTTGTGTGACAGCCACAATCCGAAGCTTTTCACTCTTCTCACAAGACAAGGGCCACTGTTAATATCCTTCCTAATATATCTCAAACTATCAATTTCATTTCAGTGTCATAGTTACAAGATAAAAATCTGTCTTCACACAATAAATTGGTAACTTCCCAGAGGGCTGCACAGGATTTTTATACTGGAAAAGTACAAACAACAGACAAGGAGTTTTTGTGAAGTTGCTTGAAAGTAAACATTATGGAAAATGGAAAAAGAAACAAAAGAAGAATGGCATTTGTAGGTTGCAAAGCTACTACTTGAAGTCCTAACTACACCTGTAATGTGAAAAGAAGCACAGATGACTCTAGAGCTGTAGCTTTTTGGCATCTTCTCTCCCAAAAATTCAATTTACTCTCTCCTGAGACCCAATTTATTCTCTACAATCCACAAAACAATTTGCAACACACAAGTGTTTCTATAGCTGCTATACAGAAGAAACCAAGGATGATTCCGGATGTGCATTATATTTAAAATTATCCGACGGAATCTTTTTAACAGTTATGTATTCATACATACACCATTAGTCACATTTAAAGAGCAAGCAATACACTTGAAATATTCACTTACATTTCGTTTTAGAAACAATAGTCAAATGCAACACACTTAATTCAAGAAGAGTAACAAGTTAGGGTGCAGTGCTTTATATTAACATTTGGTAATAACTTCAGGTTAAATTCACCCCATACAATAAAAATGAAATGATTGGTGCTTTTACCTTAGTGCATGTAATGAGACAGTGGAATGTTATAAGACCAACCTACCCCCCACTACAGCTTATAATAATTTCCAACCATTTAAAATCTACTTTCAACACATATCCCTAACTCAGGATGTCATCAAAAAAGTTTGACACGGGTGCAAAACTTTTCATTTAGCATATATGTTTCAAAATACAAAACAATGAATTTAGAACATCTGTCAAACAGTACTCAACATATGTGCAAACCTGCCTTGAAAAAATAGAAGGAAAATGAGTACCGTAGCTTTGGCACAGCTACTAGTTTATATTGGTATTTTTTTAAAGTAGAAATTATCTTTATGGCTTATCAGCCACCTTTCCCTTTAAATAAACTTACATATGCCATCAGGTTTTACAATACTATTATTATTATTATTATTATTATTATTAAACAGGTTATACTATGAAGTTGTTCTAGAATTTGTGGCCCGGAGTGCTAGGCTTGCAATCGATCTGACTGCACATGTGGAAACTTTGTGGCACACGCCAGCGTTAGAAATGTAGTTGGAAGCCAAACGATAGAGCTGTTCAGCTCCAAATGTGTTAAAATGCCCCGGAAGGACTTTCTCTACAAGACCTCTATTCACTAAGTCTATCAGTCGCTGGCAGGATGTAACGTAGTCATTTATCCTGCTGTAGGGAAGCCAGTCAATCATTGATCCATCATATACAACATCCCCACTGAACAATATCTTCCGTTCTCTGTCATGTAAGCAAATGCTTCCTCTTGAGTGGCCAGGCATATGCATGACAGTGAGCTGTCTATCGCCAAGGTGGATCACATCCCCTACAAACAAAGAACAAAATAATGTGGGGGGGAGGAATCGGACTTTGAAGTATGATCGCAAGAAACGTAACACCAAATTTACTTCATTACAAAGGTTGAGCGCTCTGACAAACCTCAGCATTAGAAGTGTTAATAGGAAGTCAAACAATGCATGCATGAACACCTTGCCTATTGGTCCAGCGCCTCTCCCTGTGTCAGCCAAGCTATACACCCTATGCTAGCCCATATGTACCAAGACTTGCAAGGAAGGTGCTGCTGGATGTCCCACCGCTAAGTAAGGCGCTTGGAATGGTGACACAAGACAGTGCCTTCTCTGTGGTGGTGCTCCCTCTGTGGAATCTCTTCCCCTCAAAGCTATGGTTGGGACTGATGTTCCCTAACTTTCTAGTGCCAGTTAAAAATGTACCTCTTCCCCCAAGCCTTTGGAAGAAAGTGACCCATTAAGCTTAGCAGTTATGTTGATTGCCTGCTGTAAAATATTTTCAATGGTATTTTAATTATGGGTTCAAATTTGTAGTATGAATTTTAAAATTGTTTTTTAATGTAGAAGTGCTTGTAAACTGCTTTGGGATGCTATTAGATGAAGGGTGGTTTTAAAATGAAATACAATAAATAAAAATATTCCCTTTCTAATAAATTTTGCACATGAACACAGACATATTCACAGCAAAGTTCTCAAATGATTCTATGGCACGATTTTTTTTTACCGTATCTGAGTTTCTCATCTGAATGCACTATTGTGCATTATGCATGCTACTTAAAAGGTGAAATTCAGTGCAAGTAAGTTAAAAGTGTTAATAGTTTGGGGTTGTTGTTTTTTAATCTAACCTTCATATTTATGCAGATAGAACCTGAATTGGCTGCAAACACCCACAAAGTGGTCTTGTGTTCATGAAAGAAATGTCACTGAAAATGTCAGCTCAGTGTACTGCAGCAGTAAAAAAAGTCAAATTCAGCTTTAGGAATGAGACTGGAAAATGAAACAACTAGTAGTATAATCTCATAACAGGATTGCCCATATGAAAAATGTTGCATCTCAGAAAGGACCCTGCTGAACTGGAGGTACAAAAGGGGCATTTGAAATAATCGCAGGGTGGGGTGGTGAATGACATTTTTATCACAGAAAGGGGGTGGGGAAATGATAGCAGAGCTTTATAAAAGTGTGAAAAGAGCAAATACAGCTGCTAATTTTGTCAAAATAATAGAAGCTGGTATTATTTAACTAAGTTTACTGGGAGACAGTGTGCAATCACCTCTTAAAAGAATTCACGGGAGAGGCTTCCATTCCCAGTTGTCATTATTCCAACAGGGTGGGTGGACATGTATTTTTCCCCTCTTGGTCATACATGGAAGGGAGACAAAGCGGAACACTATCAAAGCTGAAACTTGCCTCTGACTAGAGCAACAGAAGGTTCAAGTGAGTTCTCATCAAGCAATTCAGCAAAATAGTGCCTGAACTTTTGTCTTATCTACAGATCGGGGGAAATGCTGGGAATCTGCTGCACCAACTTAATGGCCCCAAACACTGGATGGCATGGCCAGAATCTGGGCAAATCCCAAATAACCAGGCCATATGGCAACACTTGTTTTTGCCAGTGATTAAATATATATATATATATATATATTAGATTATTCTGAAATGTTTATCACTAGAGTGAATTTTTACTGGTTGGTGTCACTGGCTTGATTTTCTCAGCAATAAACACATTAGAATTATTTATATTCTTCTCTTTTCACAGTATCAATGATAATAGATATGGGATGAACCAGAGGATAAGGAGTTAAGGGATAAAGTGCATAAAGCTGGGTTGCTACATTTCATAAATCTCATTAGATTTCAAATCTGTTTAATTTTGCAAATCTAGACAATCAAAACTGCTGATAGGAAATCTCATAGTAACAATGTACTTTTTAAATATAAAAACAAAAACTTTAACTTCTGATGCAGTAATACTTTTAGTTGCTTGAAATTAATTTCAGAATATTTCCAGTAGCTATTTGTTCTCAAGTCATCTCAGAAGAAGACATCTTTTTGTCTAAGCAAAAGCACTGTGATCTGGAACCATGCACTTTTTCCTTCCTTACATACCAGATTTATTAAGTCCAGAGATCTTTGTTGTATTCCAGATTTCCCCACTGTGTCCAAAATGGGATAATATCAGTTAACCAGGATATTAAGCTGGGACCTGACCTGGTTCTGGTTTAACATCCTGGTTAGTCAGCCAACATTAAGCCAAAGTTTCCTGTTTCAAATACTCATACATCAGGGAACTCTGTTCTAAAACTAACCTGGATCTCTGGACTGATGCCTGTACATGATGGGAACAGCAAGGAAAGAACATGCCTGTTTCTAACTTTATATTACATGGGTTTATAAATCTGGGTTCGTATGTGTAAAACAGGCCACTGTGAGTTTTCACCGTTGTAAGCCTTTCTGTGTGAGAGCTGGCAACAATAACAACATTCACTATTTCAGTAACGTTTACTTCAAATAATGTGATCTTATGATTGCATACTGAACTTATGATCCCAGGAAATATATTTCAGAGAAGTTTTCCGGGATCTGACACTAACAGAAACTGTGTCCTCCATCTGGAAATGTGAGTGCATGGGATTATGATCTCATATCTCACTCTGACATCTTAATCAAATGGTCTTCTTGGACCTTAGCTGTGTTTTTCCTGTAAGCAAAGAGGCAAGCTGGCAGGCTTATCACCTCTGAAACATCACCTCCCCATGAGAGAAATGTATACTCAGAATCTAATTTCATCTAGCTGCTAGCTAGATCAGAAAATAATATATTTGTTTCTTTTAGTCACCCCTTCTTAAGGACCCTGAAGACAAATCAGGATTCAATAATGAAATGTTACAACCAATAGTATACTTTAATGTTCTCCCAAACACTTTGCATTTTGTATTTAATTGGCAAGAATGGTTAGCAGAACCGTTAGTGTGACACTGTATACACCTAGATGCCCACATGTAGATATACTGTTACTGAGAACTTACTAAGCATGGACACAGTAATATGTACATTTGAACACTGCAAATACACTATTAAATATAACTTAAGGCAGAAACAAATACCTTATTTATTCCTGGCATCCCAGCCTCACCTTTGGGGAAAATGGCTGTAGGGCAATGTGCAGCACATCCTTTGCATGCAAAAGACCTCATGTTCAATTGCTGGCATCTCCAGGAAGAACTGGGAAAGACCCATCTAAAACCAGTGATTTGCTTCTAGTCCGTAAGTCGCCTGGTTCATACACAGCACCAAACCAGGGATGAGAACCCTTTTTAAGCCCAGTAGGTCTTCTCTCCAGCCCGTGGGCCAAGTCTGATTGGTGGTGAGTACCACCCACCTATCAATCATCAGATGTCATAATTTAGATGTTTATTTAGCCCAAGTATGGTTTATATGAAAGTCCAACTCAGCAGACGAACCATTGTTTTCTGGCAACAAACCATAATTTGGTGGGGGGGGGGAACTTGGTTTTTTTTGCTTATCTTTGAGACAACTCGTGGTTGCTGAACAAACCATGGCTTAGTATTATGTGCAAACACAACAACTGTAATCATACTGAACTAGGTGGCCCAACAGCCCAAACTGCAGCAAGGCAGCTTCATAAATTTCTATATAAAATTTGTGAGGAGACTGGAAGCCAAGTAACACTCTTTGTTCTTGCGCTGCCTTCACCCAATGCTTGTTTAACAGGGGAGGGGAGGGGCCGAGGGGCCCTCAACTCTTAGTTTTGGTGTCTGCACTCAAGCCAAAGCTCTGTCCTTTTGCTTCAGATTTGGTTTAAAAACAAGCAAAGAGTCTGGATGGCAAATCGTTTTTTCAGGCCAATTGCCACACTCCCCCATGGGCAACAATGGTAGTTGGGGCTGGAGGTAAAAGCAGGCAGAGCAACCGGGGGGGGGGCATTTTTTTCTGTTTTTATTTATTTTCATGGTACAGAAGATAAATTTTGAGAAAAACAATTGTTACAACCGTAGAGAGCTTTGCACAATAGGCTGTATCCCAACTGTTCAAAAAACAGAGTTTCCTACTGCCCCCTCAAACATCTCTGCATCCTCCATCCCTCCAAGCAAACAGCATTATGACACTTCAGGGATGTGGTCCAGCCAGGTCAAAGGACTTGATATGTCATGAAGAGCCACATTCAGCTGTTGGGCCTGAGATTTTCCTACCCTAAGCCAGTCTAAAATAATAGGTGCGATAGGGGTGGGGTTTGAAAAGACAGATGGAAAGGAGATCTGATTTGCCTTTTGTCACAAGGCTTCCCCATCCCTGTTATATAACATGTACATTTGAGAGGGGAAACCAACCTAATTAATAGGACAGCTAGAGACAATAACAGAATTAGAACTGTAATTAAGACATGAAGTTGTATATCACAATGACTTGGGCTGCCATCCTAAGCATACTTATTAGTAAACAAGCCCTACTAAGTACTGTAGGACTTACTTCTGTGTAAAGATGCACAGGACTGTTAAGATTATTATCAGAGAATGTTACTTTGACTTAAAAGGAATCATAGAATTGTAGAGTTCTGATTATCTGTTCTCTTTACTAATTAATTTAGGTCAATATGTATATATAATGCAATATTTTATACAAAAATAGAAATTGTACATGGACTGATGTGTACCAGCTGAGAGTAAGCATGCCATAAACTAAGGCTGTGGCTTAGTTTCACAGTCTACACATCTCCCCGAAGTGATACCTCTAGAGTAGATTCTTATTGCTACATATATCTGCTGGCTAAGCTTGCATCTACTACTGGGAATTTGTTTTTTCAAAACTCATTGTGGATAGCAAAAACATCTACAAATGCCTAAGACCACCTCCTACGTATTTTTCAGGAGCTACTAGAAATGTCTCCACCCATACTCTCTCATTCACAGACACAGTGCATATTCATGCTGGTTTGCCCTTTAAACTATATCAACATGCGTGGATTTTGCCAGATGCCCGCAACTCCTTCCTGCATATATAGATGCTCAAACCTTAAAGGAGAAAATACCACACCCCACATTACACAAACAGAGCGAGAGGGAGGGCACAAAATGAAGAGCAGGATTGTAATATCCTTGGTTCTCTTTCTCACCCTATAAAAGAGGGAAGGGTGGGCCTTTTGCTTCTATTTTATCAAGCTTTTGAAAAAGTGTCTACAAATACAAAATCCATGAAAAACAAAAAACACTCCCTTTCCAACTCCTTTCTCCACCCTACCAGCAGTTCCATACCCCTGCTAAACGTTTTCTTTCCCAAGGCATCTCAAAGCCTTTCAAGTGAAGCTATGCACTTACCTACCTTTATCCTAGAAATCTCAGAAACTCAGAACTGCCCTTTTACACATCCAGAGAGGTGAAGCCAAAGGAGGAACAGCCCTGATTCTGCTCTCCCTGTATACATAGGACCAAGGCATTAAAAAAAAAAAAAACCTTCCCTTCACACCTTCTCTTGTATACTGGAGCCGACACCCCCGCCGGTCATTCTCCGCAACAGACCCCAAACACACATCCACCGCCAGCCCTGAATATTTATGAAGCACCTATAGTAACATTAGCAATATAATTACATATAGAATGCAACGGACAATGTTAATATTCGTGACATAAACAAGCACATTTGCTAACTATCCAGAGGTGGAGGCACTTGGGGCAATTCATACCACATAGACATTTGCCACTCCAACTGCCTTCGTTGCAAATAATGGGAAACTTTCTAACTTAAGTTGAGGGGAATCCGTGCCATTCTGCTGGCACACCCGAGGCGAGGCCCCATTCAGGCTGCTGCAATTCAAACCTTCCCGCCCGGCCCGTCTGCAGTCCCGCAAGTCCCATACGGTTCCCTGGAGGTGTGAGAGAAAGTCCCCCTGTGCATGGCAAGAGAGGTGCTCTTTCTTTCTTTTCTTTTTATTTCTCCACCCCGACGTCGTAGAGCCCAGCTCCTCCATCCTTCCAAGGAGGCCCCGGAGCCTGGCGTCCCCCCGGGCGGGCGTTGGGCAGCCGGTCGCCGGCGCCGCCCGTCGTGCTCCTTTACTCACCCTCCTGCAAGACGAGCGTGGGCTGCACGGGCCGCACGCGGAACTGCCGGGCGCTCCAGCCCGGGCTGGGCTGGCGCACGACCTCGCTGTCCGAGAGCCAAGTGACGGTCTCGTAATTGTCGCCGCGGCGCAGCGCTCGGGCCTCGGCGCTGTGCACGGCCACCTCGTCGAACTGATGCAGCCCGCCGGCGTGGTCGAAGTGCACATGGGTGGCCACGGCCAGCAGCGGCCTGGGGCGACCGGCGGCGCCCTCCGGAGGAAGAAGAAGCGCCTTCTCGTCGCCGTCGGCGCCCAGCAGCCCGGCCAAGCGCAGGTAGTCGGGGAGGCTGCGCAGCCCCAGGCCGGTGTCGATCACCACGTCCCGCTGCGAGCCGCGCACCAGCCAGATGTTGGCCCGGTTGCCCGACTCGTAGAAGCGCTCCTGGATCCAGTAGATGCCTCCGCCCAGGGACTTGTGCGCGAACCACTCCAGCGCCGACATCGCTGCCCACGCAGCACCAACCTGCCTGCCCGCCTGCAGCGCCTCTCGCGCAACGAGCCGAGCGCGGAGCTGGGGCGGAGCCCGAGGAGGAGGAGGCGGGGACGGAGTCGCCCTAGCGGGACGTGCTCGGGCGAGCGAGCGAGAGAGAGAGAGAGGTCTCCGCCCCGTCCCTGCCCACTGCGGTAGCGCGGCGCCGGGCACGCGAGCAATCGGCCCGGGGATGGCGGGCTGGGCAAGGCGAGGCTGCAGGAGGAGCGGCCTGGCGCGGAGAGGCGTGAGGCTGCGAGGAGGCGGCTGCAATTGGGCTTCTAAGATGCAATGCGACGGTGGTGCTTGACGTGCAGCTGAATAAGAGGCACGGCTCTCCCAATGCTTCCCCCTCTTAAATATTTCGTGAGAGTCAAAGGAGGGTCCTTTGCTCGCGGCAGCTTCGTGCAGTTCCAAGCGTGCACCTTGGGGAAGTGAGTCCCAATCCCATATGCTCCAGCTGCCCCTGTTTATTTATTTTTTTATCTGTTCCTGGTAATGCACTGGCACTATTATGATAAAAAAAAATGTTTCTTGAAGTAGCTTAATCAGTTGAGCCTGAGACTCATAAT
Source organism: Lacerta agilis (assembly GCF_009819535.1). Lineage (NCBI taxonomy): Eukaryota > Metazoa > Chordata > Lepidosauria > Squamata > Lacertidae > Lacerta > Lacerta agilis. The sequence goes on from NC_046322.1 coordinate 33,655,089, forward strand.
CTCAGGGTCTTGGGTTCCCGCTGTTGGGCAAGAGATTCCTGCCTTGCTGGGGGTTGGACTAGATGACCCTGAGGAGACCTTTCCAACTCTATGATTGTAGAAGTTAAGGAAGGGAATAGGGCAGCTGCATCTTGGCCCTAGCTGAGATTGAGGGGAGTTGTAGTCCGAAACCTATGGAGAACCTATGCTTGAGGAAGGCTGCTCCAGTGTCTGGTCCTGTAAAGCCAGTGTGTGGTTTCTCTACCCCACCACCAACAGCAAATGTTGCTGAACTGAATTGCAGATACTGTATTCCATGACTAGGTGCATTGTGGGATGAAGCATTCTTAAGGATGGCTTTGTGATCAGTTTAGTATACAACAGGCAGAGATAAGGTTTCATCGGTGCATAAGGTGAGGAGGGTGAAAGGAGCATCAAGTATCTCCTTTTTTATCTGTGACACCTCATCTGGAGGCATGAAGCCCTGCTGGATAGTGGGATTTATTTCTGAGTACATGTGTATTGTTTCCATGCATGTTTATTTAAAGTAAATCAGTTTGGTTCAATGGAACATGGAGTGCTTCCCCTTTAGGCATTTAGCCCTGCTTCATTCACTTGCTTCTTACTGGGCATGCGCACGACACTGTCCAGTCGTTGCCTGCTTATCCTGTGGTTCTTCTGTCCTTTTTCACACAGCAGGAAGACCAGCTACAACCCTGGAAAAAGGTTGCACTCCTCAAAAGTGCTGGTGAGGGCCAAAACTCTGTCCCATTTCCCAGCAAGGAGCCTGTTGCCTTGAGCGTCATTTGCAGGAAACCTGCTTTCATGCTTCCCCATTAGCCATTTTGCCGGATGCTTCTGCTCCATGTGCATCAATGGAAATGGGAGGCATTGGCTTGCATTGGGGGAAGGGGCTGCATTCCTGAAAATGACTGGATGGGGGAAGAAAACTGCTGTCCCTGCCAAGATTCCTTGGGGTACCAAGGGTTCTAGCTGATAAGCAGTGCCTGCGAACCTCCTTTTGACTAGGCTACATTACGTGTCCTTTACCTGATGTCATATGGCAGTTGGGTGTGGCTTTGCCAAATAGCCCTGCCAGATGTATAAAAAGGTAAAGGGACCCCTGACCGTTAGGTCCAGTCGCGGATGACCCTGGGGTTGCTGCGCTCATCTCGCTTTACTGGCCGAGGGAGCCAGCGTACAGCTTCCGGGTCATGTGGCCAGCATGACTAAGCCGCTTCTGGTGAACCAGAGCAGTGCACGGAAACACCATTTACCTTCCCGCCGGAGCGGTACCTATTTATCTACTTGCACTGGCATGCTTTTGAACTGCTAGGTTGGCAGGAGCAGGGACCGAGAAACGGGAGCTCACCCCGTTGCGGGGATTCGAACCGCCAACCTTCTGATCGGCAAGCCCTAGGCCCTCGCCAGCTGCATAGCCCCACTGACTGCAGGTTCTGTACTTGGTTTGTGCTTTTTTATTAATATGACTGGTGTGATAATTAGTAGCAAAAGTGGATTATGTGTTTCTTCAAGTTACTTGTTGTGGTGGCTATTTGTTTTTTTTAAAAAAAAATGCTGCAGAATAAGAATAAATATTAAATGCAAGGTGTTCTTTTCAGAAATTTGATATGGCCAGGTCAGGCCGAGGAAGAGGGCGTGCTGCCTTGACCTTTGACATTGCAGCAATTGGCTTTGTTAAAGGTGAAGCACTACCTGAAGCAGTATTTGGGCCTTCTCCGCTATATCCTGTAAGTATCTAGCAAGTGGCCAGAATTTCAAACCACAAGTTGCCATTGGGGTGAAGTGTTGCACTTGCATGCCATGCCACATAAAAAGAGCAAGAAAATGCCAAGTCCGTAGTTAATCCTATTATTGCTGGTAGACTAATATTGGAAAACAATATGCCAGGCCTTTAGGCTTAAACTTAGTGAAGGTGATGCTAAACAGGAACACAGGAAGCTGTTTTACACTGAGTCAGGCCATTAGTCCATCTGGTTCAGTACTGTTCACATTGACTGGTAGTGGCTATCCAGGTGTTGGTGTATTTGTGTGTGTGTGTGTGTGTGTGTGTGTGTGTATTGGCTGAATTATTTCTCTTAGATTACCAAACCAGCGTGCACTTGGGCTTCTGGTATAAAAAGTGCCCAGGGTTTTTAGCTGCTGTTCTTTGACAGTAATTAAAGATGTCATAGCACTTTGTGTGCTGTACCCTCCGGTACTTCTGTCATTGCTGGAGAAGCATTTTATGAAGATTCCTACAAAATATAAAAAAGGTTACATGAGAGAGAGAACAGAATAAAACTCTATTTTGCAATTGGAGTAATGACGTCACGTTGGAAGTCACTTTCGCTTGCACAAGGAGGGGCAACTGATTCTTGCCAATCTCTCTGGCGCACTGCAGGCCCCCCCCCCACTTGCCCCCGCCCAAAAGCTGCTTCCTCGCAGTTGGAAGCCCCTCTGGAACAAGCCAGGATATGGCGCAATGGCTGTAGTATGTAGCAGGGATTGGATGAGGAAGAGTGTATCTCACCTTACACAAGCAAAAGTGCTTTCCACTAGTGCAAAGCTACCATTAAATACAACCCAATATGTGTGATTTTCACAGACAACAGATTACAAACCGATACCACTGAAAACGGGAGAGGATGCGGATTACCTTTTGGCTTTAAAACAAGAGCTCAGAGGAGCAATGAAACGGACGCCTTATTTTATGACCAAAAAGAATGAAAGTGAAGGTTAGTTTGCCATATCATTTTATTCTGGAAGGTATTGTGCATGCAAATTTTGCCTTAATAGAATTAATCCTATGTAACCAAGGGTGTAATCAGTAATTCCTTGAAGAACAGTGTTAAGGTGCCATTGAATCATACCCCTCCGATCTGGACATGTTCTAACCCGTCTTCTAGTTCTGTTTGTGATGTGATCCAAATCCTTCAAACGAATGTGGTTATCCCCATAAAATCCCCAAGGTTTTGCTTGAGAGCCTTATACAAAATAAATGCACAAATATTTTATTGTGAGCAAAGCAGAAAAGGGATTCCCCCCCCCAAAAAAATAGCCCTTTGTGCATTTTAACTAAATAAAGATTGTGGTTCTGCATTGGCTTTGTCTGAATTTATAGTATGTATATTTGACAACTCTAGGTTTTTGTCTTCAGGTTTTGTACCTGTTGAAAGATACAGCAAAAAATACTTGCAGATGAATGAAAAGGACCTAGAATGGACCCCAGGTAAGGAGACGTAAATTCCAGTTAATTTTTTCAGAGAATTTTCCATTATTTTCCAGTATTTAGATGGAGATCCCATTTCATGGTTGGTTCTTTCTTTGTTTTAGGTTCCTCTGTGCTATTCAACTAGTTTAAAATGTAAACCTAAATAAATACATTTCACCCAGAGCTGAGTGGTATTTTTTAAAAAGTGCATTTACACCTAGAATTCTTTTCCACTTCAACCAACCACAAACACTCATTCAGAGCTGATAGACTCATTCCCAGGCCCAAACAGAGGGGTGTGTGTGTGTGTGTGTCATATGGGCCACTTGGCCCAGGCCTCCGATTCCAAAGGGGGCCTCGGTCAGCATATTCACAATCGCTCACCATTATTTAAATGTAAATACTTAAAATAATCATTTTCCCTATTTTTTTTAAAGCACTATTGTATATCTATATTTCCCATTTTGTCTTTATATGCAGATACGGTTCAAGCCTTGAAATCCCCAGGGTAATAAAGGGGGGGCACATTATCTACCTGGCCCGGGCCTCTGCCTGGCTCTGCAAGGGCCTGCTCAGTCCCATATTTTCACATCTTTCCAGAGAAAGGACTGCTTCCCACAGGTCCCTCAGGAGTACAATACATTCCTTTGTCACACTTATTTGAAAGATGGAAGGCCTGTAATTGTGGTGAGGCAGAGTTTGTCTAGAACAGGGCTAGTGAACTTGTGGCCCACTAGATGTTGTGGGACTCGGTCAGCATGGGCAGTGGTCATGGATAAAGGAAGTTTTTGTTAAGCACCCTTCAGAGAGGCACAAGTTTCCTCATCCCTGGTCTAGAATACGTTGACTCCCCTGAGTCATTTCGAGTCTTCTCAGTCAAAATGTGCATCTTGAGCTGTGTACAAAATACTGAGGGCCATATTTCTCAGTAAATAGCCCACATATCAAACTTCTGCCATTCCCCTTTCTCAGCATTGCCAGTGCTCAAGGAATGATACTACTGTATCTGCATTCAAAAGGAAGCTTGATAGCCAGAACTGGGACACCAATGGCCATCTTGGGCCTCACTTTGCAAGGCTAGGATCGAAGGGCGCGTGGCTGTTGCGTTTGTCCCACGCCACCCTCGAACTGCTTTACGATGCTGGGATCTCATCTGAATCATCTGAAATGATTCACCCAGCAAATCATTCATATCAGATCCCAGCCTCACAAAGCGGCACAGGGCTGGCACGATGGCATGAGCAGCATCCCCCAGAAAAAAATGTGCCTGGGGCCATTCCCCACAAGCCCACACACAAACACTACGCCCCTGAATTGTTCGACTACAATCCCATGATCTCCACTGGCAAGTGCCAGGATGGGAAAGTCTTGCTACTGTTCTGAATAAAATGTCTTTGGTCATAGAAATACCTTTAACATGAAGGAGCATAAACTATTAAAAATAACTAAAACTTGAATGTATCTTTTGTGAAGACTGGAGAAGACTTCCAAGAGAGCTGAAACCAAAGAAGAAGACTGAAAAAGGTAACTTGCATATTAAGTAATATTAAGTAACATGCCTCTTAGGAGTAAAAATATTTTCTTGGGCTGTTGACCAACTCTAATAATGAATAATATTGTTCAGTATGCCTTATTTTGTGCTATAATTCTAATCAGAAAGGGGTGATTGGTTGTTGGATCATAGAAAAGAGAAAAGTGTACTTTAAAACACACACAACCAAAACCTTAAAATAATTTAGGCCTTTGGTTTTGCAAGGGATTGATCTGGTAATCCTGAAATTTTCAAGCATTTGACAAAGGTTTCCACTGTCAAGTGAGTTACAGTGTTGTTGTTTTTCTGGATGTGTGTGTGTGTGTGTGTGTGTGTGTGTGTGCTTGCTAGAGTAAAACTTTTCTCACAAATGAAGTTACTCCTGGGATTTCCACAGGAGAAGTTGGTTCTTGGTATAGTAAATTCTTCCTGATTCCCTGCTTTGCAAACAGGGAGCTTTTCCACATCCCTAATGAGTAAAGTTTGTTATAACCTTGTCTGAAGAGTATAAAGGTAAGAGGATTTTTCTTCAGCAGGTGGAAAACTGAAGAAAGCACAAACTGTAACACCAAAAACTAATGTGGATGTTTTGAAAAAGATAGAGGTACAGTTTACTCTGCTTTACCTTCTTAGGTTTTCTTATTCAGCAGTAGTCACTATTGCTAGTATGTCTCCACTGTGAACAGTGATGTAAAAAGTAGATTAGGCTGTATAAAACTCATTGGGCTGGGGGGAATGACAAACTTATGCATTATTTAGGGCACCTTTGCATAGCTACAAGTTCTTATTTGCCTTAACTGATGGTTGCCTTGAGCAATTTTATGCTATGATATGTGACAGGATGACAAATAAAAAACAACCAACTGGCATGTTCAAATATTTTATTAAAAAAATAATAATTAAAGATTTGAACACAAACCGTTGGGTTGAAGCCAGCCAATTGAAATCATGGCTACAGTATTTTAAGCACCATTGATTTCAGTGGGTCTACCCTAAGTTTGACTAAGCCACTTTCTCTTATCTAATTTGTAAGGTTTCTGTATTTTCCACTGGATGTGCTTTCTCATAGTTCTTTTTTTTCTGACCCTTGAGTAAGGGTCTTTGGAAAGGGATACCACAAATCTGTGTTAAGCATTATTCATTCCCCATTTGGAAAATAAGTAGCAGATGAGATTAAATTAAATTACAGTTATGTCCAAGAATTATGTCATATCATGCTATTTCTAAAATCCTTTTGAACTCCTTGAGTTCTTTGCTTATTTCACCTATCTGTTCGTTATTTGACAAGCAAGATTTCTTTTTAAAAAAAACTTAGCTGGAAGTTCAGATGATGTGACAGACATCTTGCTAACCTTCCCCAGGAGCTAGAAAAGAAAGGAGACGAAGAAAAGTCAGATGAGGAGGAAAAAGATAAAGAGGAAGAGGAGGAGGAGGGAGAGCCAGAGGAATATGAGGAAGAAGAACACGAAGAGGTACTGGTTTTCATAACAAATAAAATTATGTAGACCAAGATGGCGGCAGTAATTATTTTCTTGACATTATACATGATTGGGGGAAGTACAGTAAACCTGGTGTACCTGTGGCTCTTTGAACGTTGCTGAACCACAGCTCCCATCATTTCTTTGCCATTTCCCATGCTGCTTGGGGCTGATGGGTATTGGCGTACAGTAACATCTGAAGGATTGCAGATTCCCTATCGTAAGTAGTATGGCATTTCCATAAGATGTTTCCATTCCTTGCACTTTGTTACAGTTAACGATATGTATTTTCATTGCAGAACCAAATGAAAGAACCATGTCAATCTGTATCTAGTTTACTTTTTAAAGCTGCTTTCTTCCACTTTCTATATTGTATTGTCAACAGGATTTTGAAAGGGGGGGGAATGTTTTTCTGTCATTTCTGAAAATGCTTTATGGCCATAGTATTAACCACACTTACTTGAAAGTAAATTACATTGAAATCAATTGGCTCCCAAGGAAAATTCATTTAGGAATGGAGGGCATGGGTGCCAAAAGCGACTGAAAAACATTTAAATTAGATATGTTGTGAAGACAAGCATTTATATTTATAATTACCTTGCCTTCAACTACCAGCACATGTTTCACTGGGATCTATATTCATTTGCTGCATGTGTAATATTGATTTCCACCAGTTACATAAGGTTTGATATAAACACAAGGAAGTATTTGTGACTGTACTTCTTGCAAGTAGCAATTTACAGTATCTAATATGATTTCCTTTAGGAGAATGACTATATTGCTTCCTATTTTGAAGATGGAGATGACTATGGAGCAGGCAGTGATGATGACATGGATGAAGCAACTTACTGAAATGCTTTGAGTAGCTGGAAAACACAGCTGGAAAGTCTGAACACGCACTTGTGTTACCTCTAGTTATGAAATTATGTAATTTCAGAGGATTAACAATGATGATTAACTCTCATTTTGCTGCAATATGGGAGTATGTTGACTCAATATTTGAAGCAGGCTGTATTTTCACTTCCAATTGATGGAATGGTAGATCGTGTTGGCAACATGCTAAAGCACTCAGTTGTGTCCTATATACACCATGCTTTGTTTTCCTAAACTAATTTGCAGAAATGTTATGTGCCTGACAACATAACACTGAGCTTGCCTGTGCAGAGTACCATATCACTTTGCATTGCTTATGAAACTATGTTGTAGGGAAGGAAGAGAAACGTATGCACTTAAGTATAAAAATCTATCCTTTAAATAATAAAAACTGTTTACTGAAAACAGGATCTGGTGTAGTAATGTGTAATAAAATACAACTGCAGGTTAGCTTGCTTTCTAATAAAGGGTTGCCCCTTTGCGTCATCACCAGAGCTTTGGATAAATAGTACTTGGTTAAGGCCACCTGAATTATAATATAAAAATGCTTACTCAACTTCCAGTTCAGTTACAGGACAACCAAAACTCAAATTGTTAGTACTGATTTATTGCTGTCTGATAAAAGTTCACCAACAATGACAGTCTTGCAGTGCTTCCAAGAAACATTCTAGTAGTAAATTAATAATAATAGTAATAATAATAGTACTTCTTATAGCCCTGCTTAAAAGGTTTTTTTTTTAAAGAAGCACAATTAATTCCATATATCCTACCATCCAGCTTCCAGTAGTGGCCCCTCCCTTTTCCAAATGTCACCCCAGGGACTTCTCCAAAATACAATCTTGTTTTGAAGGGATGGGAGAAACAGCAGTTTTTGCTGGTTGTCTTTTCTATTGTAGCTTTTTTAAAAAAACAACAACAACAACGCTTAGTGTTGTAATCTTATGTAAACTGCTTGATTGGGTGTGTCTGAAAAACAGTACCGTATATATAAACACCTTAAATCAATAATGAAATAAAATTTGGACTAGGAGATCTGCTGCACAAGAAACATGTTGCAGAACAATCCCCTCTTGACACCTCTTATGTGTTGGAGTCTGCTTTTCACAGCAGAACATAGAAATGGGCATGCCAAAACCCTTTGCTGTAGCTAAAGCGGCTTTTTGGATTAGTGTGGAATATTAATAGGGTACATCAATTGATCACTAAACAGGATTAAAAATATATTTCTTTATTTGTATTTTTCTGGAATTAAGAATTCAAAAACAAAATATATTCTTGCCATAAGGATCTTATAAATTCCAAAACTTTTATAAACAGCTTAATTATGTAAAGAACATTTGCGGCAGTGTTCCTTTTATCCAGGGGTCAAAACATTTCACGTGGTTTCATAGTACAATACACAGATTAAGAGCCAATTTCTCTGTTCAACCATGGATTGTATTTAGAAATCTGGTGACCATATTCTAAATATTTTTCTCTTTTTTTAAGTAGAATTCTTAAAATTTACTACTGTAACCCTAAGTATGTAGGCAGAAGTCCCCCTGAAATAAATGAGGCTTGAACAACTTTAGTATTGAGCTAGATTTGTCAATAGGATCCACTAGAATGCACAGTAAAATAATAATAATAATGCAATAATCCATTTTCTGGAACCTTAGGTTATCTTTATCTGCCCTTGCCAAACCATAGATTCACCACACATGATTACAAAGTACTGTACTCATTTCTGCCACATTGAAAAGAGAAATACATACACCAACAGCACATGTGAAGTGCTTTAACATACTTTTTTTTCTTAAAGTTACTGCAAGTCCCATACACAGAAAATAAATCAGTGTCTTTAATAAAACAAGCAGGTCCTCATTGTGATATTTCAACAGACCTACTTCATGACTGCACTATTCACTTTTTCACAAAAGAAACAGGTTTAGCATAGTTAAATTGCAGAAATAAGGCACAGATCCTTGAACTATAGCAAAGTCCAAGGTAGTATTTTTGGTACATAATACTATGCTGATTATTATTTTCACTATTTGACAAGATTTTTTCAGATGCTTCAGTTCAAATTATTACCATAAAAATGATTTAGCTGTGGTACACCAACCAGCCTTGCAAGTTTTATCTAAAAAGTGACAGAGAATTTTAATAAACCTATCTAGTTAGGTCTATAAATTCTCCTTTTTATGTTTAGAACTCCTACACTTGGCTGTGCTTGGTATTCCACTTTACCCCCCACCCCCCAAAAAAATTCAAAAGTGGCACACCTGCAACTTTCTTTTCCTGCAGTTTTGCATTCCCTCAGGTCATTTCATTTGAATTCACATGTGAAACTGAGTGCTTAGAGCACTGATCTTCAGTGGGTGGGTCAGGAACCGCTATAGGTTACAGCCTGATCTAAGATGGGTTTCAAAAGTATCACTACCACCACCATACAAATATGTGGTTTTAAAAAAATAAATTAATAAGCCCCTAAATTTATGCTTGGGTTAAAGGTGGATCCTGGGTCAGAAAAAGTTGAGCCTAGTGGCTTAGTGTCTTTTTTTAAAAGCCTGTATAACAGTCGCCTAGGTCACCTAAGATATAGTAGTTCTTCACTAGGTGAAGCAGTCTATCCAGTTGTATGGATCCTGCTATAATGCTCTTGTCTCTTTTTGCTGCCCACATCAACTGTGATCTAGCCAGAGTCATACAGAAAAAAATGGTATTTGTGTGACTAGTTGCAGCAGAATATGAATGGGGATGACCCTATTCCAATAAGTACCCTATTGAAAGCAACATTCCACTGTTTCCCCATTCTAATCCAGGAGGATGATAAGCTCAAGAGATGCTACACCCAACAGCACATCAAAACAGTCCAAACCCAGCAACGCATCCAAGGGGTAAATGCTCCCCCACCTTTGCATGCATATACAGTGCTGGGCTGCATAGTGATAGTGATACTTTTTTCTTCATTTCTTTTAAAGACAATGAAATTCACAGCTTTCCCATGGGGAACTGAGGAATTTCATGAAGTACATCTCAGTCATTTTCACACATGATTAAGGATAGTAAGGGAGCTTTAAAACACAAAACCAGATGGCTAAGCACCCCTGTTCTTATAAATTCATTAAAAGAAAAAAGTGGAGTAACACATGTAGAAATTCCATAAGCAAGTCACAATAAAACAGAGCAACCACATCCAGGGAAGAATACTAATAATTCAGAATAATGCTTCATGAATCTGATAACATTAACTGTGTAGTCCACAAAATCTTCTGCTATAATAAATTTTTAAGCATTTAGAATGCTATGACTTTGGAATCATTCACACATCATCGCAATCCACAATTAATGGTTGACTGTGAACACACCAATCTTGGCTGCTCCAAAAAACAAACTCTGATCCTTGGCCTTACATACAAAGCAAGGATAGTGGTTGGTTTCACTTCAAACAAACTACAATTTGTTCTTGGCTTACCAATTGTGGTTTGTTTGGTGTGAAACAAACTATGATCCCCACTTGAACATAACACTAAGAATGTTTTAGCATGGCATGTGAGCTGGGCCAGTGATTTTTTTCCTGCAACTGATGAAAGTGCCTATGCCTCAGAGATTTTGTTCAAATTTTAAACATTGTATCTTCTCTACAGATAATATACTCTGTTTTGGGAACTCCATAGCACAGTTTTAACATAAGGGCTATTTACCATATTACAACCAAACTTTAAAAATAAGTTGTAAATAGCATGCTTCTGTGGCTTTTATTGAAAAATAAAGAGTCTATATAATATAGATTTCTGCTGCCATCATTTCACACATGTGAATATTTAACTACAACTATATACTGTCAAGCAACACCTTTACTTGTTCAGCTATAAACCATAATGAAGGGGGGGGGGAAGACATTCAGAGTTGAACCACAAATTTGGCTCTTAATTTCCCTGCAACCAACATAAAAAATTCCTTGTCCAACATCAAAAAGCACACAAACTCACAAACATTTCCCTGCAGCTAAACTCAAGACACATATTTTTCAGAAGGATCTTTATATATAGGACCTTCGGTAATGTTAAGAGGATGCTGTTCACTACCAGTTTCCAGAACACACAGAAACACTGTTCCAAGAGTTACCAGTATATCTTAGAGTGGCCATCCAGAAAAGCCAAGGGCACAGCACTAAAATTTAATTCTATGAAAGCAATTATACACAAAGCCAACATAATTAACTCCAAATAGTTAGTTTTCTTATGGTCTGTCTTAATACTGTATATGAATACACTCTAGAAAATCTAAAGGAATGAATAGTTAACATTAGGGCTGGGCAATATATTGATATATCATCCAAAACCAGCTGGAAGTCCATATCATGATATCTGTTTCATAGTTTTTGACCTGGTATATATTGTGAATCATGATGTATATGTATGTGCTATGCAAAAACTACAACGTGGGAAAAACTGTGAAGCTAGCCGAAACCTCTGCACAGCTCCATCCTTTTTTCAGACATTGTGATATATCATTATATCGCGATGTTTAGTTGGTGATATATTGTGATGTTGAAAACCAGATATTGCCCAGCCCTCCTTAACAGACCAAAAAGCTTTCTCATACACAAAAAACTTTCTGAGATTTAGATACTGCCTGAATCACAATCAGCTCATTATTAAGTTCTCTAGCAAGTGTATATAAAGCAGTAACTTGCTTTTGAGAATTTAAGAGTGAGCCATGAGTTATAGTGACTAGATGTGAAGATGTCTGTGTTGGCATTCTATTATGACAATTTAAGTGCCAAACTTGTATTCTAGCCTGAACAGGAGGCCAGTCCACTCGTGCATGGACATATGCAGCAGGAATACCAACAGGCAGGACCAATACTTTATTTAGATATTGGTCCTGCCTGTTGGAATTCCTGCTGCATATGTCCATGCACAAGTGGACTGGCCTTGTGTTCAGGCTGGAGTTGGAGACTGAGACTACGAAGTTCTACACCATATACATGATGTACACTTTAGCATTACATGTCATGTAAATACACTAATACGACAATCTAAACCATGTCTACTCAGAAGTAAGTCCTAATGAATTCTGTGGTGCTTCCTGCCAGGAAAAGGTGGGGAGCTTCAGATTGCAGCCGAAATCCTGTTCTAGAAGACACATCTAAAAGTATGCAGAAGCAAGCTTATGAATTGCACAAGCTGGCAGCATACTTCTTACTGTTAAAAAAAGAGAGGGAAACATTTATGTATAAATAAGGGGCATATTAAATTAGGATTATGGGAATGTGTGTTTCACTAATTTTCAATTACAGTGGTACCTCTAGTTTCGAACTTAATTCGTTCCAGAGGTCCGTTCTTAATCTGAAACTGTTCTTAACTAGAGGTGTGCTTTTGCTAATGGGGCCTCTTGCTGCTGCTCTGCTGCCAGCACATGATTTTCGTTGTCATCTTGGGGCAAAGTTCTCAACTTGAGGTAACTCTTCCAGGTTAGCAGAGTTTGTAACCTGGAGCGTTTGTAACTCGAGCTACCACTGTAGTCCCAACTAGCAGTTTTTTTTTTAATACTTGGCCATTTTTTCTACTGCATGACTTCTCTGTGGAACTTTTAAACTAGAATACTAGAATATATTTCTTCAAAATAACCAAGAACTGCTTAAGAAAAACTTGGCTTCTATTTTTCTCAACAACTTGTGTTAGCTTGCTTCTCTGCCTTTTAGGATTATTAATTATTAGCAAAACTCCAACTTTGCAGGTTAATATGACATGAGAAGGCATCATGGTTTCATGGTTTAGTACGCTTTTGCATAAGAACATAAATATTTCCTTTTTGCTAGAGGAAAACAATTTAGGGGGCAGTTAGCTGACTCTATGTAGTCAAATGCATTAAGTAACGGTTTTATTCAACAAAGTTCTACTCAGAGCAGATCCACTTTAATTAATGTAATGCAATTTCCATCAATTTCAAATGGTCTACTTGGAGTATTATTAACACTGGATACAGCCCTGTTTACGGCAATAAAAATAAGTTTGACATGTGAGTCACATGTTTGTATGAGTAATCCCTCATCTTACACAGGGGTTCACTTCCAAGGGTTAGGCATACATCACATATAGTCAAAATCCTGGAGCCACCTTGCAGATGAGGGGAAAAGACAGCATCCCTAGCAGTTCCAGAGCTGATGCAAGGCTTAAAACCTATTTTCACGCTAGGTAACTGTTCCCTGTAAAAAGTGTCCACTGGGGCTCCGATGCCTTTTCATTTAAAGGGTAGGGGAGAAGACATTGCCACTTGTCTGCATCAAATTACATATACATTTGCACCTTTGGAAGTCTTCAATAGTAACAGCACTTAGGGGGGGGGGGTCGCTTGGGAGCAGAAAGATTACAAGTAGGAAATGGTTTAAGAATATCCTTCCTTGCTCAACAGCTTTTGCCCTCCCAGAGCTGTTATTAAAGGTAGTAACAGTATCAGTACACTGTTACAGATGTTTGCATGCCAAGTGCAGTTTAGTCTCATGGCTCATTGGTCTTTTCTCATGAAAAAGTACTGTAAATATCATAGTCCATGTAGTGTATGTTAGATCAACAACAGAGCATTGCACTTGTTCTGCATATCTGCTAAGTTAAACTGTTCTTAACCCCTACCTTCATGATTTCTATTATATTCCATGCTAGAAGAGAGTGGTTTATCTTTTATAATGCAGGAAGCTAGCTTGCTTCCAGACTAAAGAAAACCACTTCATTGTTTGCTAGCTTCAATGAAGGTACTTTCACTTAGTGGGAGTTTGCCAGCTTAGATCCACATATTTTGGCAGATCCAAACAATTGATATTCAATCAATAATCTCACACTTAACTTGGCAACAACTTTTCCATTGAAAGGTGACGTATTCCATACCCTCTACAAGAGTTTTTATTAAATGCCACCACAAAGATAGCTACTTTCCAACTCCACACAGGACCCGTTGTTCTTTTCTCTTTGCAGAACACATTGAATGATTGCCCAAGACTTTAGCATGTAAAGCAAAAATTTCAGTTATCATGAAATAGGGTGATTTATTCCATTTTCTAGTGGTTTGGGCTGAGATGGTGCTGTAACTGAAGTATATTCTGCTGTAGAATGGTGGCTGACATCCACTTTAGCTAAAACCTCATAGTATAAAAGATAAAAAACAGGAGTTATTATTACCACCACTACCATTATCACTACAGCTGTTGACCATCTTATTCCCCAGTCTGCTCCATAATGAGGATCTTTCCGCTTGATGGGTTTACCGTCCGGTTCAAAGTTTAACTGTTGGGTTGATAAGGCAGAAACAACTTCATTAAGATTCTCTCTCTTTGTAGCATTACACTTCACTATTTGTTCTATATCACGGTCTACTTCTTTCAAAAAGTTACCAACAGTCTCTGTGGAGAATGGCTCAGCAGCTTGTGATGCATCTGGAGATTCTGTAGAGTACAAAGTAGAGGCAGATCTTGAAGCTTGCCTGCTTTTTGGAAAGCTGTGTGTCTCAGTCAATACACTGAACTTCTTCACTGGAATTTTAATAGTTCGCAGTGCAAAGAAGTCCTGATCTGTAATAAGATTGTTCACCCTTTTGATATCTGCTACCTGAAACACAATAGTTAACAAAGGAAAGAATTAGCATTTTTGCAAAGGCAACTCTTGAGTGACCAGCATTCATTTTCCAAGTCCTAACTGTTGAACTTCTTTTAAAAAATAAATTGGCACATAAAGCCTGGCTACATGTTATTGCAATTGAAACAGCCAGTTATGATTGTGGGTAGGAAAGGCTATGGGGATCTAATCCCAACAGGTCAAAGAAAAAGAAAGAAAGAAAGAGGGGGGCTGGAAGCACTGGCTCACTTTGCCTTTCCTATCTGCCCAGGATGGTAAGAAGAGCCCCTGTGAATCAAATGACTTAGAATGGGCTTCTTACCTCCAACTATATTGTTTTATTGTTTGTTATGGTTCTTCTGCTTAAACTGTTTAATCAGGAGAGAAGCAGAGGAAATTTGTTATTAAAGAGTCAACTACTCAACTGAAAAAGAAAATGATAGCCTAGTTAGCAGCAGGAGTTTGGGTTACCTAGGGCGAACCATGACTCCTTTCTCCAGGCAAAGAGCTATTCTGGGGTTCTTTCTCCTTTCTGAAGGGCAGGGAAAGTCAAGGAGTGAGTCAGTGCTTCAAAAAGCTCCTGATAGGGAGGACTATTCCTTTTCTATATGTGCAGTCATAACATGTAATCCAATGTTTCAAGGGCAAAACCAGATATTGTGTAAATCACAGATGTTCCAAATACACCCAGTCTTATTTAAATGCACTTGTTGTTGGACCGCTAACACTACACATATAAAGTAAAAGTTCCTAAAGGTGATCCTTGTGTCACATGTGTACCTAGTAAGCACTTTACCCAAAGCCTGTTACAACTATTGTGGCCTAAGAAAAAATTAATTTAGTTCTCTTAGTTATTCTGATTTTCAGAATCCATTTTTTTTACAACCAGCATTTTTGTTCTATGAAACTGATTAAATAACTAGCTGTAAAGCACTGTTTCTACTATTCTATTCATCTAAACCAATTACCACTCATACAAAGTGCTTTGACTCCCCAACAACTGGCAAGATGCTGGGATCTGGAAAACCTAAGTTAGCTGCATTCAAGATCCTTTTCTTTAAACAACATGTACTCCCCATCTGCCACAACATATTACAAACTGTCTTTTGAAAATGCCTTTCAATTAAAAAACAAAGAGCTTTCATTTGGTATAAGGGGTTGTTCAGAACTTCTTAGGAACATATAAAAGTAGCAGCTGATGGGATACTATAGAAATTTCAGCTACTATAACCAATGTTAGTCCCTTGATTAAAGATATGGGACCACATTTCTCTGAAACAGGCAATTGTGTTGCCCTTCTTGCAACTTACCCTATTCTAAAAAAGGGGGGAGGTTTTCAGGAATGTACGTCTCTTAAAAAAAATAAAATAAGGGAATAAAATATTTTAAGAAACTTTGTGTCTTAGGTTGCTTACATATGAAACAGCCAGAGGGCTCTGCCTTTTAAAAAAGTATTTGAACATTAATTTGTGTTAGTGCAATATCTTAACTAATAAGTTCCAAACTATGCACTGTATGTAAATACCAGTAGCTGCTAACTGTAGCCCAATAGCCTTTAAGGCTTCAATCCTAAATCCATTTACCAGGCAACAAGGTCAAAGGGAATTTACCTCCAAGCTTTTTCTGGGGATAACAGAGTTCAGACAAAGCAAGGACCTGTGTTCAAACCTTTCCCTGCTCCTACCCACTGCTTCTCTTACCCCCAAGATTTTATATGCAACTTGCATTTAAAACAGTAGGACTTGCTGCTTTTCTTTCCCCATTTACCCCCACCGGAAAATATGTTTTTACACTTAAAAGAATGAATGTAGTTGTAATCTGAGGGGCTGTTCTAACACGTAATTTGGGTCTAGTGGACTAGAATTCATGAGAACTAAACATCTAAAAATCATTTTGGAAACATAATTATTGTGTGCCGACTCACACATACCAGTTTATTTAGGTCTGCAACCATTTGGTTGTTGTAGATCCAAATGAAGATTCATTTGAACATGCATGCACCAAGCTATCACTTCACTGCACATAAGAGCAGAAACTTTCAACCTGCTATCACCAACCAAGTTCTGGAACCTTCTGTGGCAGCACCATAATATACTCCTATTCAGTGAGGCAAAAACCATCAAGGGTTACATTCCTCCAAGTCTTAGTTTAAAATTAATATACCTAAGCTAGTAATGGCCATTCATTTTAATGGGTCTACTCTGAGTAAAAGTTAAATACAATTCCAAAACCTATGCAAGACTCTTGTAGTTGCTTCACTGGATACTTCAGCATGGCACAAATCTATCAAATCAAGCTGTACAATGCATCCTGGATTGTGTCAAACAAGTTTTTTCTATTGCAAGTAAGTTAATATTTTTGTATAAGAATTTAAAAGCTTTCTGTGTACACATGTCACAAAATTCCACTGGAAAAAGTTGCATACAGACTTACTGAACAACAATACTGAAGAGCTATTGCATTTAGTGTGTCTCCTTCCTTTATATCCTTGGTTATAAATACGATATCATCAATCCTTTCTCTTGATGTACTTCTTCGGACTTTCTCCCTTCCCCTGGGTCGCAGTTCATACAGCTCTGTTTCATCTTCCAGCACATCACTGTCAGAACTGATACCATTCCCAAATGTATACAAATGATTGTCCACTGTAGGCTGCACTACAGCAGGAAGCTGGAAACTGAAATTCTGTTTTTTTGCTGTCATTCTGTCAAAAGGTGTCTAACAGAAGAAAAAGAAAAATAGGACAACTAGTCAAACAGAGCATCCCAGCTTAAGTACTAATTTATATAGAACACCTATGAGCAATAAGAGAACAATTTCACCTCCCTGCTGCCAACCCACACATATTCCTTTAAAAAAACAACACCAAACTATTTGGCATGCACAGATTCTCCAGGTTAATAATTGAAAACAAAACAAATAGAAATGGACACTAGAGAGACAACAGTGCTTGCAGGGATGGAGAGCGAAGAACAGAGAATGAAGACTATTGCTGAACCTGCATGAATTAAGAAAACTATCTAGTAATCTATATGAGAAGCAAAGTATTTCAGTAGGAAGCGATCCTATTTCTGATTTACAGTGTATACAAAAACCACCTGCCCACTGCAGAAACACACCTTCTCAGCTCCTAACTAACCCCCATCAACATTATCTGGCCATTATCTTTATAGGGATCCCTACATCACATTTCCCACCAATAAAGCGAATACCACCTATGGCAGCCAAGTTTGCTTCTGACAGCCTTCTGCGTCTTTTCTACAGTAACTATGGCAGTAAAGTCACAAGGTGGAGGGAAAGTGGCACCTGCTGAATGATAGTCGGAAGCTACACATCCTAAACACCCAGGCAGCTGAGCCCAGAAAGGAAAGCTGACAAAACCTAGAAGCGGAGCACTCAGGAGGGCAGGACTTTGGACCACCCCTTGGCAAGATGAGCAGGAGGACCCTTAAAACCCAGGAGGCCTGGTTCGCTTCCCATTCCGAAGGGAAAAAATAACAACACGTGTTGTCATCAAAAGCGCCTTCCCCCCCCCCCAGAAGACCCTCAGAAGTGAGCGAAGCGAGGCTGCCTAAGGAGCCCCCACCCACTCACCCCCAACCAGAGCATCACATGATGAAGGGCATCAGAGGAGTCTGCTGGGCCAGGCCAGGGTAGCCCTGTCTAGTCCGGGCCCCGGGGGCCAACCGAAAAGCAGCATACGAAGGAGGCCCTAACTGCGCCGCCCACCCCACCCAAAGCTCTTTCACCGGCCGGGCTGGGCTTCCGCCGACACCCCCCCCCCTCTCGGGATCAACAAACGCTCCTAACCGTCCGAGGCAAAAAGAGAAGCAGACAGAGCGGGCCCCGTCCCCTGAGACGGCCGCTCTGGGCCCCGCAGCGGCCCGCCTTCCACCCTACCTGCCTCCCTCAGGAAGGGGCTCCTCTTTGTGGAGGGAGGCAGCCCGCGAAAGAGACATGCCAGCCTCCCGCCTCAGCAGCCGGCCAGATGGTGACAGACTCTTCTCGCCGCCCCTCACAGTGGCAGCGGCACCTGTCCCTTCCGACCCGGTCTTGGCAATGGCCGCCTCCGAGGAGCCGCTTCGCCTTATTTCCGCGCTGACAGGCCAGGCCCCGGCCGAGGCAGCGGAGCGGCGCCGGCGCCACGTCCGCAAATTAGCGCCACCCCCTTTTTTTTTTCTTCCAGGGAGCCCGCCGCCAAGGCCCGACGGAGGTTGCTGCGGGGAGTGTGCGCAGGCGCAAAGGCAATTCGCTCCAACGGCGGAGAGGGGAGGTTGTCGCGCTCGGGAGTTTGGAGAGGGTTTCTTCTCCTCCTCCGCTCCGGCTTCACGAAGAGCGGCGCGTTGTGGGAGGGGGGGGGAGTTTAGGGGGTTTTTTTTTTTAGTGGCTGCGTGTCGTGCAGGGTTTCGGCAGGCAGGCAGGATCCTCCCCGTTTCCACGCAGGGAAGGAGGGCAGGGAGCCTCCGGACCGCGCGTGGCAAAAGTCTAGGACTCTAGGCAGACTTTTGTTGTCTGAGTCACAACTTGTTGGTTGAACTCTAGTCCTCCTAACCATTCTCTATAAACGAGTGGGTTGGAATGGTTTTCTGGGGGTGGGGATCGAACTCGGCCCTCCAGCTGTTTTGGGACTACAATTCCCATCATCTCTTACCACTGGTCCTGTTACCTTGGGATTATGGGAGTTGTAGTCCCAAAATAGCTGGAGGGCCGAGTTTGGGGATGCCTGGAGTACATCATGGTTTTAAAAAACAAAACAAAACGTGCCTGCACACCCGATCAAGACACCATCATCCTCCCCACCCGCCAAACCCAAGAGAGTCATTTGCGCTGCAATAGTGTTACGACGAAAGTCCGGGGTCGAGACGTCCTGATCTGAACTGTTGATGAACCCTGAAGCACGACTGCAAGGTGGAAAACATCATGCACACTTCTGCTTGTTTCTTGCTAAGGAAGCAAGGCCTGAGTGGGTTTCCCTTTGGCCCACTCCTTTCCTAGGGAAAATCTGCTTTTTAGGGCATATCCACACTTGCCTTTTTGCCCCACGCTTCCCAGGCACAGGACCCCCCCCCCCGCTTCCCCCCTTTTTTTTTTGCTGTGACGCTTTCCCTGGGAAAACTCGCTATATAAAGCAGTAGTGCAACAAGCAGCAATTCAGGTTTTCTGCACATTGCATGCTCCGATTCGGCATTAAAGAGCAGGTTTTTGCAGGGAAAGCTCTGGTGCAAAGAAAAAGAAAGCCCTTTAAAGCTCCATGTCAGTCAAGAAGCGGGTGTCAGGAATAAATCACATGGAGTAAGTGAAAACAAAATAAAAAATAAAAAAATTCCTTCTAGTAGCACCTTAAGAGAACAACTAAGTTTATTCTTGGTATGAGCTTTCATGTGCATGCACACTTCTTCCCTCTTACTGTAAGTGAAATTACAAGAAACACAGCCAGCTTAGAAGCACCAGGCCTAATGAGCACAGCAACTCTTCTCAGTAAGTCTTACCCCTATGAGAGAGTTGTGGAGGCTAAAGGTCCCCGCTTTCCCACAGCTGCCTAAATCTCTTCCCCATGGTACTTCCCAATCCCAAGCAGTATGAGACTATGTTGATGCTCCTTCTTCTTCATACCTGAATACTTAATCCATGCTGAGGCAAGGAAGAAGGTTAGGTCAGGAAGGACAGTCTACGAAACCTGGAGGTTCCTCTCCTTTTTTGTATGTAGACACATAAGCCTTCAGTGTAATCTAGTTGCATCTCATCGCTTCCAACATCTTATTGGTTTGTTTTTAAGCCTTTTCTGTTTATTTTCTCTTGCAGAGAAGTGATTGCTATCCCATAGGAAACAATTCAGCTATCCAGGATTTTAGTGCATCTCATTGGGGAGTACCGTGTCTTCCAAAACTTTAAAAAGCAAAAGCAAAAAGCAGGAATTTTTAATCTTTATAACTTGGATCTTACTTCATACAAAAAATGTGTTGGGATGTTTTTGTTTGCAAACATTTTAAATATTCATTCATTTTATTTCTATGCCACTTTTGCACACACAAAAAACACAAAACATGCTCAAAGAGGTTTACAGTGAAGAAAACAGGACTACATTTCAAACAAACATGACAAAAGCAATTTCATAATATAGCAAAACAGTAGCATAATAACAATTTCATAATGACATAGCAAAACTATAGCAAATACAATAGCGTACAAAAAGCCACATTTCTATACTATATATATATATATATATATATATATATATATATATATGATTATTTAAACAACATGCAGCATCCAATAGCAAAAATTTACCAGGGAGCTTCACAGTTTCAAACCTTAGTCCTAAAAATACGCTTCCCATGATGCTGCTCACAGTCCCTAAACTCATACCGTTTATCTTATTGTAACTGGTACTGTTCTGCAGTAAAGCTTTGAAGCACATTCTTATGGTAGAAGAAGAAGAGGAGTTTGGATTTTTTTTAAGTTGTGGGTGGACACAGCAGACGACACAGTGATTTCCAAGCAGCTCTTGTTTATTCTCAAACTGGAACAGCCTGCTTATATAGAACTCAGCTACAATGCAACAGTAACAACTTTCTGTAGTTACCCAATCCCTGAATGTCACTTTTCAATCCTTCATTTGCATGTGCGGACCTGAGTGAAAACTGCAGCAGAATGAACTATATACACACACCCCTAGTGGCCTAGGGTGAGAACTTCAATACATAACAGATTTGATATCCCGCTTTATCACTACCCTAAGGAGTTTCAAAGTGGTTAATCTCCTTTTCCCTTCCTCCCCCACAACAAACACTCTGTGAGGTGAGTGAGGCTGAGAGCCTTCAGAGAAGTGTGACTAGCCCAAGGTCACCCAGCAGCTGCATGTGGAGAAGCAGGGAATCAAACCTGGTTCACCAGATTACAAATCCACCGCTCTTAACCACTACACCACACTGGTGATTGAATTCATTTCCACACAAGGTCCAGATCAGGGATTCCTCTTAACAACAGACACTGTACATTGATCATTCTAAACTAATAATCTGAAGGTTCTTAGTTAATCTATGATTATACATTGATTAATATTCATTTAGTAACTATGATTTACTTGTAGGAATTAATAATCTGCCTGCCTTCCCCAAAAAAAAGCATAAGGAGAAAAGCTTGGCTGATTTGCCTGTTAACGGAGGAACTGAAATGATCTTTCTAAACGGAACAGTTCATTTTCCTTGTGATGTCTGTAGATGGCAGAAAAGCTTAGTGGCTAAAGAGAAATGTCAACTGTTAATGTTATTCACCTATTGACAAAGCACAGTTGAAACCTTTTTTTTAAGCCTTTTGTGTTATTTTAAGAACTTAGAACCTGCCTTTTTTCACCAAGTGAACTCAAGGTAACTTTCAGAACACAACCAGAATAACGTAAACATCCTTGAATTGCAAACAACATAGCATAAATCAACCACAAAGTGACAGCTAGATAAACTTTCAGCCAAATCCCTTTTTGGACATGACTATGAAAAAAGTGGAATTGTCAATAGCAAAGAAACTGAGAACTCAGCCCTCATACATTTTTTGAAAGACTGCTTTTTAACACCAGTCACATAGCTGTGGGTGGAAACCAACAGAAGTTTGTAGACTCTCAGCAATTCCTGTGACAAAGCTGGGTGTTTAATCATGCCACATATCACTGCTGATGTATCTTTAGCAGAACATTACTTTTAAAATATTGGGTGGTACAGCAAGGGGGAAGGTCAGGTTAAGGGAATCCCAGCATTTCTTTCCTCTAGACAGGCGCTACAGACACTGTTGGATCAAATAAGCATTGCTAGAGCAGTTAAGGAAAACAAAATAAGGGGGATTTGCTGTCACCCTCCTTTCTGTAACCAATTGTACCTAATGACATTTTCCCATCACCATACAAAAGGGTATATTTTCAACTTGATGAACAGGACAGTAGCTGCACAACCTATGAATACTAATGTGAACATAGCCTTTCTCCTTCCCTATGTAAATTACTTCACTTATCCTAACAGTGCATATTAAGTGAGTTAACAGGGTCAGTATTAATCATTGTGTGACACCTGTGTGTGCAACTGTAGGAACTCAGTTTGCTTGCCCTTCACTACTTGCCTGGGTTTGAAATCAGAATTTGCAAATGAGGAACATATTCGACAATCCTACTAGTATCTTCAAGGAAGAAAGAAGTTAAATAATTGGAAAAGGCAGGAAACTTGCTTTGGAGAAGCAATTTTAAGGGAAGAAATACAGCTCAGTCATGTGGGCAGCTAATCTAGAGCTCATTCAGATGACCAAGCTCTCCTAGGGTAGCTTGGTCAACATTATTTTACCAAGTGTTGAAGTGAATTTTGTCACCAATATTCAGTAAAGGTAAAGGTAAAGGGACCCCTGACGATTAGGTCCAGTCGCGGACTCTGGGGTTGCGGCGCTCATCT
Organism: Lacerta agilis; assembly: GCF_009819535.1. Classification (NCBI taxonomy): domain Eukaryota; kingdom Metazoa; phylum Chordata; class Lepidosauria; order Squamata; family Lacertidae; genus Lacerta; species Lacerta agilis. The sequence continues at coordinate 33,678,188 of NC_046322.1, forward strand.
CGTTTTATTGGCCGAGGGAGCCGGCGTACAGCTTCCAGGTCATGTGGCCAGCATGACTAAGCAGCTTCTGGTGAACCAGAGCAGCGCATGGAAACGCCGCTTACCTTCCCGCCAGAGCAGTACCTATTTATCTACTTGCACTTTGTGCTTTCGAACTGCTAGGTTGCCAGGAGCAGGGATCGAGCAACAGGAGCTCACCCCATAATGGGGATTCGAACTGCCGACCTTCTGATCAGCAAGCCCTAGGCTCTGTGGTTTAATTATTATTATTTATTAATTATTATTACCTGCATTATTATTATTGTTGCTGTTGCTGCTCATAAAACACTGTTGTTATGCATGGTGTTCTACAAACCTTAGGTAGACAGGTAAGAAACAGCTATGAAAAACAGTATTTATATCAGATGTACTATCTGATCTGTTTTTAGGGTTTTGTGGTGTTTCTGTATTGGCTTCCTGGAGTTTGGGTTGGAAAGATACCCTGCCCAAAAGTAGGCCTAATATAGGCCTAATTTGAGCAAACCACAATCCTCATTTGGACACAATCCCGTAAACCAACGATTGTGGTTTGTTGCATCTGCTTTCGAGGGAGCAGGAAAAACTGGGGCAAACTGTTTGTTCGTAGAATTATACGGTTGGAAGGACCATGAGGGTCATCTAGTCCAAGCCCCTACAATGCAGGAATCTCAACTATGCTTACTATGATGTTCAAACAGTCAATATATGTAGCCTTAGAAATCAATTATTTTATTTTAAATGTTTGGAAAGCCCTTGTCAAAAAAACTCAGAGGTGAGGGAGCATAGTTCAACAGTATGTGCAGGGGTGAAAGGGGCCTTCCAAAATAAGCAAAATGTTTTTAAAAGCTTTCCTTGTGCATTTTAAGTCAGATTTGCTCCACCTACCTTCTTTTGCCCCTTTTGTGTCCACATTGGGACTCCTCCTTTTTACAAGACTGGCAAAATGCTTTAGAAACCCATAGGTTTCCTTTCACAGAGTATCAGGAATGTTAATGCCAACATCTCACGACTCTTCATAAGCCATAATGTAGCTCATCCTGCGAGAAACTAAAAGGGCCTGCAAGATACAAATATGTTTAACGTGACCAAATGAATTGAATGGGGAGGGGGGAAAGCCAGTCTTTTTTGGTTTCATTGGTTTTCTCCCAGCTCCCGAATAATAAATCCTTAAAAGCTTCAATATTGATTCAATGAAATGAATGGCTGGATCATTCTGGAGAGGCCCTAGCAAGTGGACAAATGCTTCCATGGTTACCCCGCGCTATGCAGTGTGGTTGCCGAGCATTGTTCCTTTCCTCCTCCTGCTATTGAAGAAAAATAACAAACCACAGGGAAGTGCCACACATGGTGCGTATAAAGAGGGAGCAACTTAAAAGATCAAGATCATTCTAGGCAGTCTGACGTGGATTTTAGATAGTGCTGTTTCTCCTAATTTTACTTTGTGTACACAAAAAAGTACCCCAAGACATAAGTTGCTCCTGGCCAAATTAAAGCTCCCCACCATTTGCTTCAAGTGATTCCCCTCCCCCCCCCTTTTGCAAAGTTTTACTAATGACCACTTCAAACTTTATTTTTTTCTCACAATCAAAGCATTTCCAGCTCTTGAAAAGTTTGCCTTTAATATTTTTACATATTTTGTAAGAAAGGCCACTTTAATCTATATCATTTTATTAACATGAAAAATCGAGCAGAAAATGAATGAAATATTTAAGCAGAGACAAAAAGGTAGTAGCGTTCCAGAATGTCAAGAAAACATGACATGTTGCTAGCTAATACAAATGGTGTGATAATGCACTCATTGATATGTTATCTGCTAGGGCAGGGGGATGGACTCTGCAATCCTCCAGATGTTATGGGGCTTGACCTCCAATGAGCCCCAGCCAGCATGGTCAGTGGTAAGGGATGATGGGAGACATAGTCCAGCAGCATCTGAAGGACCACATGTTCTCCACCCCTGCCCTATCGTCAGCTCAAACCTTTTGGTCACTTTAGCAAATGAGGCTCTCTCTGTAATAAAAAAAGATGCAATAAAATAAATAAGTGTGATGATGAGTACAGTGAACTCGCATCTTCTGCAGGGATTACTTTCCTGGGATGGAGCATATACATAAAAATGCACATCGTGACACCACATCTGCATGAGCAATCTTAACTTCCAGACCCAGCACACCAAACGGGTTTTACCTTGCAAGCAAGGTGCAGAGCTTTTAAGCTCTCCTTGTTTACAAGGCTTTGGGAGACACTCTTATGAAGCTAAGTCATCACATCTCAGTGTGGCACACATGCGCTGGGCACCCACGGTGTGGGGCATGTTGGCGCTGCTGATTTATTTACAGTACTTCTGAGGACCAGTTGCTGAGAGAGAGTGCTCTCATGCTCAGGTCCTGCTTGTGGGTTTTTCATAGCAGTGGAGAACCTTGGTCTCAAATTTCAGTGGAGCCCTGGAAAATGCCAAAATTTAGCACCCTCTCACCTTTCATTATACATCATCGTTGTGGCCCCCAAGGGTGTGTGCCCAACTCAGTCACACTCCCCTAAATCCATCCCTGCTCATAGGTACCTGGTTGGCCATGGTGAGAACAGGATGCTGGAACAGATGGGTCACTGACCTAATTCAGCAGGCGCTTCTTATGTTCTTATATTATTATGTGCCATCTCCACTCAGGTCAATTAGTTTAAACACTAACCACTGCATGGAGCAATTAGTTTTGGTCTCAGAATCCAATGAATGCAAAATTTATCCTGGTGCTAAGCAAAGATTTCAGATATTTCTGCTGGTGAAATGTCACTTGACGGAAATGCTGAAGGAGGAAAGAGTTGTCTATTCTCCTTCATTAGTTTCTCTTCTAAAGTGTAAAAGACATTGTGCAGAAGCATCTGTTTGCAAAATTGATTAATTGGTTGTGAACTCCCCTGTGATCTTCGGATGAAGGGTTGTATACAAATACAACAACAACAACAACACTGTATTTACTCAAATGTCATGTGCACCTTTTTGGCCAAATTATGTCTTGAAAATTAGGGTCCGCATTAGATTTGATGGATCATTTAAAATTGCCAACCAATGATTTTTTTGTTTCAAGGTTTTGATAATTGAGGTGTGCATTAAATTCGTGTAAATATTGTACTACTACTACTACTACTACTACTACTACTACTACTACTACTAATATATCAAACATTCATGTTTGTATTTGCTACTACCCTCTATTGATTCTTAACCGCTTTGGAGATAACAGAGAAAATGTAAGAGGTGGGAAAGAAGCAATTATTGCTAAATCCTCTCAGTTGTCTGGTAAGTGGGCATTGCTATTATTCTTCGACCATTACAGTCTCACTGTGGAAATCTGGTTGTGGTTGGCAGTGTTGTGAATTCTTCTTCTCATTCTTTGCAGATAGTTACAACATAAAAATTCCAAAGAACTTGGGAACAACATGCCCTTTCCTCAGCATTATATAGGTTATTGTGACAAGTGTCTAAGAACTTAACACAAAACAATCCATTGTATTTATGAAACATCCTCTTTGTAAAATGTCCACTGTGCTCATATTCTGAACTGTGCTATCCTTCAGAACCCCTATTTACAAATTCACTTGTCTTCATTGGGAAAATTTCTTTGATATCTAGCATGTAACTTTCCTTTGATATTGGGCACATAACTTTCCTGCCAAGTCCTTCACACCAAAGACAAGTTATTTCAATAATCTCTGCCAATAAAGTCAAGAAACTGCCTGATGTATAATATTTAAGCCAACCAAATACCCTTCTTGACAGAGGAACATCTCTTACTTTTCATCAGCAGAATTCCCTACAAAACACTTATCTTTTAATAATTCGTCATTTAACATTTATCACTATTGTGAAACCTGCACCTATCATGTTGTGTGCTATATCACCAGTCTCTTGGGAGCCCATAATTATCAATGCACAGAACGTGGCTGGTCACTCATAACTATACAGGGCTGGCAGTGACTTTTTGATTGCTTCCCACAACCTTGGTACCTGCACGCAAAGCAATGTATATTGGCATATAGTTGTTCTGTGTTTGGTGTCATGCTCTCATAAGGCCCCCTGGGATGAAAATCAATGGCACCCTTCTTTCGGACCACCCGCACTCTGCTTCACAGGATCTTACACCAACTTTTTGGTACAATGCCAAGGCTTGTGAAGTTGTGCTGGAAAAGCAGTCGCTGCACACAACCCTGTGGTCCTTTTTATTATTATTACTTAGCACATAACCTATTAAGATCAAGCAGTGTTAGTCACTCTTTCCTTCTCTAAGCTCCTTTCCTCCGCCCACGTTTTTCTTTCAAGTCCCCCCCCCTTGTCTTCTGTCTTCATTCATGCCATGCCAGTAAAAGGAAAAAGGCAAGACTTGAAAACAAACAAACAAACTGGAGGCTGCTGCTTTCAGTTGTGTTTTGTCCTCCTCTGAGGCATTTTTCAAAGTGTGCAGCTCAGTACAAAGAAGGAAAGGGAATGTCCAACCACACAATTAGGACCTATTCTTGCTATATCTTCTGTATTAAGAACAAATTTCTTTTAAAGGCGAAATCAAAGCTGAGCTGGAGAGGACATGTATTTTAAAGCAAGACGAGACCATTTAGTTTTCACCTTTAAAATCTGTAGAGGTTTAAACCGCTATGCAGTCAGCATGTGGAGTCTTCAGGAATGGCTTTGGAGTGCCTTGTGTCAGGCAGCAATAGCCTTTCAGACAGAAGGGCAGGAAGAAGAGGTTGTGGGATGATAATGACAGGCTCCTGTTGACACTGACCAGGCCTTGTCTGACATAAAGCCAAGTCCATCTGAGAAAAGCAGCAATGTAGTAAAAAAAAACACCCCACTGTAAACACTGGCACTATTCCTCAATAAGCAAAGAGAAAAATAAAATTGTCGTTGTGAGGCTGCATGTAGTATTGCTATTATTACCACCAAGAATAATAAAACTCACTGAATTTGAGGAACTTGGCAGAGAGCCAACACTTAGCAAAAAGAGTCTTGTCAATTTAATTTTCCTTTGCTGGACCAGTTGCAATATAAATGCACTCACTTGCAACGACATCCTATTGATAAAAATGTTGTGTACGTCTCAATAAACATTAAGATCAGCCTGATATTTTCAAGACAACAACTGGAGAAGCCTCAGATACTTTGTATCATCACATTGTTTTTAAGTGGAGGCTGTGTGTTCCCAGTCTCTGTTTAAAAGTCCTAACACGTTTTTAATGGCATAAACTTCTAAATTTTGTTTTGTTTTTTTAGGGAAGGGATTACACAATATGCAAGCAGAGGTGGTTGCCAGAGTTTTGCAGGCTGCCATCAAAGCAAAAGTAAAATTGCAGACTTTGCAATCTAACATCCACTATTTCTTTTTGTCAGGGTTCTTAATTGGTTTTTCAATGATACACCTTTTGCATAAGGACACAAAAGAGAAATTTAATAAAACAAGAAATACAAAAACAAACAACTCCCCTCATGCCAGAAGCCATTCAGTTTTTTTCTGACAGAGAGAGGCACCATCCAGCAGGGCCCATACCCGTCTCACAACTGCATCCCATATGACGAATGAAATAGTCCATTGGCCAAGGGTGGCAACTTGAATAAAATATTGGGGGTGGGGGCTTTCCAGGTAAGCCCCACCCTGCATAATCGATCACAAGACACAACACATACACACCATTTGAATGGCAACTTTGGGGAGCCGAAGGGACCTCGGCCTCTAGAAGTTGGCTCCTATGCCAATGACTGAACTACCATGCTGGAGAACCACATTTTCCTTAGGTGGAAAGTAACACTAGAAAGAAGGAAAGAAAGAAAGAAAGAAAGAAAGAAAGAAAGAAAGAGAGGTTCCTGGAACTAAAGTCAAGTCCTGAAAGAATATGCAGTGGTACCTTGGTTCTCAAACGCCTTGGTACTCAAACAACTTGGAACCCAAACACTGCAAACCCAGAAGTAGGTGTTCCTTTGCAAACTCTTTTTGGAAGCGGAACATGCTCCATAAGTGTCACACTTCCGATTTGAGTGTTATGCTGAAGTAAGTCTGTTTTTGCTATTTATTTTGAGTTTTTGTTTTTGTGGTTCTTTTTGTTTTGTTTTTGTGACTGTGTGGAACCCAGTTCAGCTACTAATTGATTGTGTGACTGCAGTACATTGTTTATTGCTTTCATTTTATGGATCAATGGTCTCGTTAGATAGTAAAATTCATGTTAAATTGCTGTTTTAAGGGTTGTTTTTTAAAAGTTTGGAACGGATTAATCCATTTTGCATTACTTTCTATGGGAAAGTGTGCCTTGGTTTTGGAACGCTTTGGTTTTGGAACAGACTTCTGGAATGGATTAAGTTTGAGAACCAAGGTAGCACTGTATCTGGAGTCTCTGCAACACACACACACATTAATACTGGTGGTCAGGGATGCCAACTTGAATATTGGGGGGACCCCTGCATAATTGATCACATGACACAGTGCATGCACACCATTTGAATGGCAATGCTCATAAACTGGGGCGGTGGCCCCCTCAAATACTTTATTGGGGGGTGGGTGAAGACCCCCTCAGCCCCTAGGAGTTGACTCCTATGCTGGTGGTACTTTTATTTTGCAAAAAATAAAAATACTGTCACTTGGCAAGACCTGAGGGAACACTCTGCACATGCTCAAGCGCCCTCTTCTTTCCTAGATGCCTCCCTATCCCAGGGCTGCTGCTGAATCCTTTTGAAAAGTGTCCCAGGTTCAGTCCCGACCAAGAAGCCTTGGTGCGTTGGCGCGAGGGAGGGCGACTCTTCTTCCCGCCTCGCCTGCGGCCAGTTCCCTCAGGAAGGGGCCGCGGGGTGGGTGGCCCCCTTGTCTCCTCCCAGCCGCCGCGAGAGCTGAGAGGACGACGACGAGGAGGTGGAGGAGGAGGAGGAGGAGGGGAGCGTCCAGGCTGCAACGCGCCCGGGCGCCGTCGGAGGGCTGGCCATGGTGGGACGCGGCGGCATGCCGGCGTGAGTGACAGGGCGCGAGCAGGCGGCTGGCTGGCGAGCGAGCGAGCGAGTCGACGGGACGCCCATGTCCACATCCCCGGGTCTAGGTAGGTAGGTGCCTCGCCAGGGTTCCCGGCCGGCCGTGGTATAGTTGCCCTCCTTTCGCTGCGCTCGCAGCACCTGTTGCTCCCTGCGAGCTCTTCTCCTCAGCGCTTTCCCGCTCATCTTTCCCCTCGCGCTGCACCCGGGAAGGGTCCCGCCTCGCTTCGCCGCCCGAAGCCTGCCGCCTGGGTGGGAGCCTCTTACTTGGGAGTAAGCGGGCTTTCTCCCTTTGCAAGAGGCGTGTATAGGGTTGTGCTGGGGGGCAGGGGACGTTCCGGGGTTCAGGGCGAAACCCGCAGCGCCCCAGTCCCCGTTTCGCCATTGCTTTCAATGGGAGGCGCTTTTTCCTTGGGAGCAAAGCAGAGGCGCTGCCTCACTGTCCTCCTCCCGCCCTCAATTCTCATCTTTTTTTTCTTTTTTAAAAACGCTTTTCCATGTCTCTGCCTTGTAAAATAGTCTTTTTGGGGGGTGGTAGGGGGTGGGGTGGGGAAAACAACCATTCGAAGCGATTGTTTTGCATGGCTAGCTGTAAAACAATAACTTAAAGTCAATGCAAACCCCCCCCCCCCCCTTATTTCTAAGAATGGCTTACTCAGCTTTAAAAAGTGTCATTGCTATGCATGGGGATTGGGCAGGCAGTGATGGCGGGTCTTTCGTGGGTGGCATCCGACGCATTCCTGCAGAGTAGACCCACTGAAATCAATGGGCTTAGGTTAGTGAAGGCTAGCTGAAGTCCATTCGTTTTAGTTAGCTCGGCTTCGTTGGCTACAACCCATAATGTTTAATTATACATTACTCAGATGTGGAACTTCAGCCCTCCTGTTGCTTTCGGCCCCTCCTGCCATGTAAATACACCCCCTTACATGCTATGATAAGGATTTGTGGCGGAACATGTGCTTTATACATAGAGATCATAGAATTGTAGAGGTGGAAGGGACCCTGAGGATCATCTAGTCCAACCTCCTGCAACGCAGGAATATGCAACAAGTAGGTGAATGATAAAATATAGAACAAAGAGCATCTACAGATGAAATTCTTCCTGTTTTTCACATGCAACAACTCAGAAACAAGGTATTAACCTGGAAATGTTGAGAAATAAATCATTTGCACAAAGATCAAGAGCATGATGTTAAGTGACTGTAATGTTATAATCCTATATACACTTACCCAAGAGTAAGTCAATGAGCTCCTTGGGGCTTACTTCTGAGTGAGTGTGTACTGTGCTGTAGGTTTCAGTGGAAAATAGGCATGTGCTTAACCCTCTTGAATGAAATTAATGAAATCAATGGAGCATGTAGTCCAGTACTGTGCATTTTTACTCTCAAGTAAGTTCCACTTAGGTCACTGAGACTTACTCTGCAGTAAATGTCCATGAGACTGAAGCCTTGTAATCCTATGCCTACTTGCTAAGAAGTCCCATTGTGTACCAGACCATTGTACCAGGTACTGTGAGTGAAATATTGTTTAAAGTTATTGTCAAATGTCTATGATTTAATCAGTAATTCTTTCACAAATTTGTACCTTAAGTTGTGAAATAAATGTATTGTCCACAATGACTTGGGCTCACCATGTTTCACTTGCCTTATGATAATAGGTTTGAACCATACGATAACTGACACAAATCATGGTGTTAAAGTTGCCATTGACTTAAAAAGGGAGTAAGGGTTTTTATTAGTGCTAGCAAAATTTCTGGTTTTGAGTGCTACAGCTTTGGTCAGAAATTGCAAGTACAACTGAAGGCAGATGACAACCTTTGGAAGTTGTGCATGGGTTAGAGTGAGCCTAATAAAATGTAAGCCTTGGTTAAGTCTTTGTGCACTTTCAGGTATGGAACAAATGTGGACAAGTGCTTTTGTCCTGTTCTTTTTAAAAGCAAAAAAAAAGTAGGCACATTCTAACTTCATCAGTAAATGAAATGAGACTCAAAGAGTATTTAAGTTAGGCTGAATTGTGGCCAGCAATTGTATATAGAAAATATTTCCTTCAGTCTTGCAGGGGTAATGTTACTCAACTGGAGATGTTGGGAGCCAATGTCATTTAATGTCATAAAGCCCACCAATTTATGAAGAAATGTGAACATGTGATATTGTTTAGAGAGCTTATCAGATACACTTCAGTTACATTACTTGTATCCCATTACTTAGTTTAAAGTGGCTACTTGGGTGAGTAGAGTTAAATGTCTCTTGGCTTGTTGAGATGTACACAAATGGGATTTGTGGAATTACTCATCTCTTAAATTATTGGTTATAAAAATTTAAGAAATAATTACAAAATTTCCCATAATTAGTATTCCTTCCACTGTTCAAATTCCTGTTTGAGTCAAGGTATACAATTATTCAATTATTCAAGAAGAAAAAATAATGAACTTGTTAAGCCTTGTACTGTGCTGATTCCAAATACTGATTTGTGCAGAGTCCAAATCACTAGACACTTGTAGGTTTACATATGTGAGCACTTCTTGCCTATTTTAATAGCACTCCTGCCACTTCTGAACCAATTTAGTTTTATTCTATTTTTTAGGTAAGGCTCAAACTAAGATAGGGCATGTAGTGTATCATAAATAGTTACACTGAGAACATTATCTCTGTTTACATTTGAACACTCTGACTGTCCAGTTCAAGTTATATACAGTACCAGATAATAATTTATTTCTTTGTTTCAACTCTTCTGTCAAAAGTAGACTTTGAGGGACATAAAGACAAACAGTTTTTTATTCTAAAGCTAAGCACCACTTCTATAAAGTGGAGGGACTGCAGAGATCATTCTGCTACCATAATCCAAATGAAGACACGCCTATGTAAATAAAGCTACACTTACATAAACAATCCAATTCCTGGATGTCCTTGCATGAGAAATTCAGCAATGTGAAAATCTTTGTTGTGCTTCTTCAGGAAAAGCGGAATTCAGGTTAAGAAGGCTTGAATGACCGGGAGCTCAGTTTATATTAAAAAATGCTAAAAATCTTATGGCTGCTGCATAAATGGAGTAATAATAGCACATTTGGTCAAGCACTTGCAAGGTGGACTGAAACTTGCAAAGACGGTTTCAGTACATCAGCCAGTTCGCATGTGAAATAAATTTATTTACAAAGTAATCCCTTTCAAATTTATAAACGGCGCTGCTGCATTCCTATGACAATGCAGAATAGGGTGATGTGCTGTATACACACAACCTCTTTTATTGCTGCAGGTTTTGAATATAGCAAAGGGAATAACAAACATACCTGAGCTGAAGTACGCTAGATATTAGGGGGTGAGGAGAAATATGCTCCATCACGTTCAATTACATTAAAATCTGTTTGTGACCCTGCCGCTCATTGGATTCAAGACGCTGGCCTCCTTTTTTCCCCCAGTTGCTGCTCCTAGGCTGATCTTGCACTGCTTTAGTGGGGATTTAACATGGCTCTAATTCAGCCATCTGCTATAGATTTGGCAGACAGAAGCAATCTGAAGTATCGGTCAGAGCTTTCTCACATGTTTGAAAGTTGAGGGAAGGGACTACCTTTCTGAATAGATTCTGAATCCTTCTCAGCAAGACAATGGTGCAGAGAAGTGGGGGAGAGGGAAATGCATGTAATTCCCATGAAGCCAGAGCAGCACTGTCTGCCCTTAGCGGTCCTGAAAGGCAATTAGCATTTCAACCAGCCAATTTGGTTACATGCAATGAAGTACTTGGGGTTTGTAATTTGCTTTCCTCAGCTTGGTGCTGTTGAGAACTAACCCTTGTGTAATCCTCTCAAAGTACTTTTTTCTTTCCAGCATGGTTATTGTTGCCGGTTTTAAATAACTCTAATCAACAAAGAGGGTTCCCTTGTCTTGAACTCTAGGGGTGCCATGGGGCTGGGAAAGCAAAATACTTAACTAATAAGTGAATGATTATAATGATTAAATAGTGGTTATTAAATGGTGGCTCAATAAAGCTTTTTAAAAAATCAGTACTCAGGGCAAGATAATAATGGGGATGTCTTGCAGTCACATTTTTTCAAGGCTGTTTTTCCTTTAGTCAGTATCTGGTCAGGATGCTATGCTCTTGAGACTTCAAATCAGAACTGGACAAATGTGGAAGTGTCCTTTGTACAGGAGATAAGAGAAGAGGCAAATGTCTACTTTCATCAAAAGGATGGAAACGTAGAATAGATTTCTGTGAGTGCATTCTATGAAAATCGGGAAGGTATATTTTTTGTGCAATGAAAGCATGATTGAAACAATGAATAAAAATGGATACACTACTGTAATGTTGAGTAACCCCAGAACTCTCAAATACAATTTGTATGGTATTTAAAATATAATTGTATGCTGCCAGACTAGGCTGAGTAATGGTGTGATGTTTGGTAAGCACATGAATATACAGGGTGGTTTTTATATGTTTGTTCCTTTGGAAGGAGCTCCCATGCTGAGTGATATTAATGCTTGTGAAAGTTAATCCTGTGCTGTGTTCTTTTGGTGCATAAATTCCTATGTTGTGCAGGATCACTGGACAAAGTGGGTTTTTGGGGTGGAGTGGTGTGGTACTGCAGTCTCCTTTTACCCATCCTAAGGTGAAGTCTTACAACCGCTGGAAAGTGTAGCAATCCCACGGGTATCCCCACCTCCCATTTTAGCAGCAGAGGAGAGCCAGAATGATCTGCCTTATTTATCTCACAAGGGATGCCACAGCAGTCTATGCAGGTACAGCCTCAGAGGAGCTGGAATGGCCAAGAAGCAGGGTATAAATATGCTGACTAAGTACATTGACAGTACAATGCTGCCTGTTCTTAAACTTTCCTTATAGAATCTAGAATGGCACATGCCTCTGCATGAGACAGAGTTATTGTATTCTGTTATAAGCAAATCTGTTGAAATTGTGACTGAACTGAAGTAGCCATCAAAAATTGTTTTCATTTCTGGACTTTCAATTCTGCTGTAATCCATAAAATAAGTTTTGATTTCAGGCACATTTTATCAACTACTAATTGGACAGTCGTGGATGCCTAATGGGAACGGTGTGTTATTTTTCTCATTCAAAAACACAGTAACCTCCACCTTCATTAAAAAGCTGCACCACAGACACAGTCAGTTGTCATCTAAGGTTAACATGAGTACATGATTTCAAGAAGCTCATCTCAGCTTTTATATATCTCCATCCAGCTGCTATTTGAGACTCCTGATTTTTACCTGAGCATTTGAAACCTGCATTTGGGGGGGGGGACATTTGGATTTTGTTTTTTGCTTCATTTCCCTTGCAGTTATAATGGAAGGAGTCATCCTTTGCACCTAGTTCAGTATTGTTCATTTTTGTTTTGTTCAAGTGAAAGAGCTGAAAGTGTTCTAGGAAAAAGACATAGGGTTTTCCATGGACAATCCTGCGGGTGAATGAGAAAGTCTGCAGCCTGTGTTGGTCTTGCAATTGCTCCTGTCAGCCATGTGGATGGATATTTTGTTTATTTATGTTTGGCCCTTCTATTCAACCCAAAGGTTCCTAGGGTGGCTAGGGGATCACTACAGTTACTTAAATCATGGAAGGGGAATGGATCTGGCTGGTGGCCTGGATCCTGACATCTCCCAACTCCAGTGGACTACTTTGACAGGTGGGTGGTGAACCCCCTGTCAATCACCTGGCATCACCATGATTTCATCTTGCATAGGGGAAAGGAAGCATTTTCCTATACACTTCTGACCAGCAGTGGCTGCAAACCCCTCTTCTGTTGCCAGGCTGTTTGACTTCATGTGCTCGTATTTTTTAAAAAAACTGTTTTAATGTACTGTATTTCAAATTGTTATGATCTGCCTTGGGACTTGGGAATGAAAGGCAGGCAATAAATCACCTCAGTATTATTATTATTATTATTATTATTATTATTATTATTTCAATCCAGTCTGCAAATGAAGTATTTCCCGTTACACTTTGCTGCAACAGCCACTGCTGCACTCCCCCCACTTCTTTCACAGTTTCAAATCTGGAGGGCCACAGGCTCTTCATTCTAAGGTGGTTGATTATCCTAAGGAAAAGTCTTCATTCTAAGGTGGTTGATTATCCTAAGGGGGAAAGCCTTTTTCTTGCTTTGTCCATTCCAAAAATTGGTGTGTGTGTGTGTGTGTGTGTGTGTGTGGAGATGCATTCTCTTCAAAAGGGGAATGGGGAGCATAGTTCTACTCTGTTGGGTCTCTGTGTGCAATGGGTTGGTTTTTATTTCCACTGTGTGAGACCCTACTTTGCATCATAGCCATTCACTTACATAAGCAAAAGTAAAAGGGTGCCATCAGAGTCAGTGCAGTGTCAAACCTTAGAGCAGAGGCTGGTGCCTTTAGTCCGTCATATGGTGTTTGACCCAATTCTGATCAACCCCTGCTAGCATGGCCAGTTAACTGGGATGTTGGGAGTTTTAGGCCAGTAACAGCTGGAGAGCCACTCTTTCTCCAGTCCTGCTCTAGATCATGATGGAATGTTGAGTGATAGACATGGGACTTGCACAATGTACATTATTTCTGAAGAGCATTGCACTAGCTCCAGTCCACAATTGCAGAAACAATTTTCATCATTCACCACAGTAATTTTCTGCTGGGGTGAGTTAATCATGATATTACTGGGTGCAACAGAGAGTTCTAAATCTTACGAATCTATCCTTCTTCCTCCACAAGCAACTCTTTCGCAGTTTGTCCTTTACAGAATGCTGAATGAGTCGATACGTTCTCTTTCATAAATGACATACACAAATTGTGAATTGTTTGGGAAATCATCTAAATCTATTATTTGGGTTGAATAGTGCAACCTAATTGTTAACAACAGTGACAGTATTGAACATTCTTTTTCCAGGGGATGGCTACTATTAAAATCAAATTGAAGTTCTGTGTATTTAATATGCAATTAATGACCAAATCAAAGCTTAATCTATTCTGAACCAGTGTTAACTCTCAGAACCTTTTAATCAGAGAGTTTCTCTTTGGAATATGTGACATTCTGGGTGTAGGGGGAAGGTAATAATGAAACACTATGCCTGTTTTCTGCCAAAAGAGACATTAAAAATTCCAAGAAATGTATTTCATGCTCAGACTGAAATAAGTCCCACTGAGGGACTCAGCTACAAAATTAGAAGCATTCTTTTACATCCTCCATGATAAAAGTTTTTGCAAGATAATTTATATCTTAATATCTGTTCTCAATTCATTTGAAGGTAAGCAGTGCATGTAAAAATGGAGAGAGTTATTATTTTCATTTCAAAGAACAGAATTGTGTATACGAACTAATTTATATATGCTTAACTATTTTATGATATTGGACGGCATTTGCAAGACATTTTGCTGTTTGTCCAAATGTTATTTTTTTAAAAATCCCTGGCTGAAATGATTTTGTGAGGCAATTGTTTGAAAGGTTGTTTTAATATACTTTTTTGTAAAAGCAATTTATTGTACAAATAGATGTAATAAGAATTCTTGCTAGGTGAATAATTGATGATATGATTATGAGACTTCTCTTGTTCCACGGGAGTAACTTTATAGTTTCAGAATGCCCCTTAGCAGAGGTAATAGAATTCAAGTAACTCTAAACGCTGTCACCTTGCTCCGTAAGGATCATATTTTCGGGATTATTTACTTGAGGCACACACCGTGGGAAGATGCTTGCTAAGTCTACTCTATGGCAAGGTAACTGCCATAGTTAAAAGGTCAACAGCCCCCTTACTTCATTATGGATCACACCTGTATTTGTAAAGCGAGAGGTTGGTTCAGAGTTTACAAAAAGTACGCAAAGATGTTCATGTTGAAGTTGTACGCTTGGTGAAACATTTGTGCTCTGGGGGCAGAACCAATATGGAAATCACTTGGCAAGTTATAAATAAGCTACATTTATTAACACTCATTAATACGATGTACTGAGGATTTTAGTTCCAGCAAAACTATCAGGAGTGTTTTGATTTTCCCTCCCCTCTTTTTAATCCTGTTATTTGCTTTCTAAATTGTTCTGATTCATCTCCTCAAAATAATGCATTCTAAAATTGTTGGGTACTAATGAGCATCGATTCTAAAGCACGGCGCCCTCTTGAGGAGTCATAGAAACAACTAGGTTGATGTGACCAGTTGGTCTAGCATTGCATCTCAGACCATGTTGCTTAACAGTGTTGCACAAATAGAGATTAGAAGTATACTCCCATATATTTATTTACTCCTCCCACCACTATTGTGAGTCCCCCCCTCCCGCCACTGGGATCACCAAGCAAGCACTCTCCATTATAGTTTTTTTTTGGTGAAATATGAAGGAGTGTCTCCACCTACATCGCTCAGCCCGGACACTGAGGTTCAGCTCCGAGGGCCTTCTGGCAATTTCCCCACTGTGAGAAGTGAAGTTGCAGGGAATCAGGCAGAGGGCCTTCTCAGTAGAGGCACCCACATTGTGAAACACCCTCCCATCACATGTCAAACTGATACAGTAACAACTATATGATTTTTAGAAGTCATCTGAAGGCAGCCCTGTTCAGAGACATTTTAAATGGTTGATGTTTTATTGTGTTTTTAATATTTTGCTGGGAGTCGCCCTGAGTGGCTGGGGCAAACCAGCCAGATGGGCAGCATATACATACATACATACATACATACATACATACATACATACCCTGCTGTCCCTTTTACATGTTAGGGGCATCACAGGGGGATACTACCTATCTAACACAGGGTAAGGTAAAAGGGACTCTGTTATGGACAGGCTGCCTAAATGCATGGGTGTTGGGGAAGTGTGGTGTGTGTGTTGTGGGGATCAGGTCAGTAGATGCAGCCCTTCTCTCCCCCTCATGCAGTTGTTTGAAGGACAGTGCCCAAGTAGGGCTTAGGTCTACCACTGATCAGTTTTATTTTCTTGCTTATTTAGAGCATTTCGAGACACCTTAGCTCCTTGCTATGTGTGCATTGGATTCCAGGTTTAGGCTGCATACTATGCTCACTTACTTGGAAGTAAACTTCAGTGAAATCAGTAGGACTTCTTTTTGTGTAGATATACATAGGACTGTGCTGTTGGTGGCTTAACTGTAACCTGTGTGTATATAGAAAAACTGCAACAATTGGTTTAGATTCTTGCTGTTGTGGATTTGTAGTGTTTTACACTGCGGAATTTCTAGTAAGCTAGTGGAACATGCAGTCAAGAGTACGGACTTCCCATTGTCATCCCAGAGAGGCTTTGGCTGTGTACACATTACCAGCTTAAAGTGGAGCTAGGTGGTTCTTTTTCTCACTTCAAATTGAAGGTGGTTTAAGGGGAAATGCATCAAACAGCAATATTTTATAATAAATAGCAAGAAAGATATGGATTGTGGCTAATTGCTGTCTATACACTGCTTCCCCAAACAGCAGTTAGGGGCACAGTAATGGGAGTGTGTAAACAGCCTTTGTTGCTGTGAGTGGACACCCACAGAGGGCAAGCTGTTTTCAAGGAACTAAGCCCATAAATTGACATTGGCTTTTCTTTTGCCTTTTTTGGTGTTGGGTAGAACCCTAACATTTCTCAGTCAGAACTGCAAGCTTTTGCAAAGCTCCTTTGTAATGCTCTATTTTTAAAAGAACTGCACCAGAAGTGCTCAAATGTCCAGCACACCTCAGGATATGTTTTAGTCAGGAAATCTCAGTGGTTGCTGTCAAGACCAGAGATGTCCGGGGAAGCACAAATATGAGTTCAGGAGGCCCGTCAGTTTTGCCTTGTCGAAGCATGATGTGAAAACACTTATAATATCCACATTTGTGTTTCTGTCCTTTCTTTTCAGGGATGCCCTCTGCCTGTTCAATAGTTACACTCCTTTTAGCAATTTCCACCAGTTTCATCTCTGGAGAAACAGAAGTAAAGTTCACCGGACAAACAGAATTTATTGTTAATGAAACATCTACCACAGTTATACGTCTAGTTATTGAACGAACAGGGGAACCAGTGAATGTCACAGCAATTGTAGCGGTAAGAAATGTTGCTAATCTGCTTTTTCGTTATATCAAAGTTATACACTGAGCATTAGCGACAATGAAAACCAACCAACCAGAAGAGTGTTTTTGGATGGAGCAGACACATCCATTTGTTCTTGGAAAACTGGGGAGAAAATCGGTTCTTTACTAGATTGAGGACCAGCACAAACACCACAGCTGGAGGCAGTATACCTCTGAATGCGAATTGTAGGTGGGGAGAATTCTGTTGCAGTCAGGTTCTGCTGGCAGGCTTCCCATAGGCATCTGGTTGGCTACAGACTAGATGGGCCATTGGCTTGATCCACCAGACTCTTCTTGCAATCTTATATAGGAAATGTACCATTCTTGAAGGAAATGTACTATTGCAGCAATAAAGTGGCTTGTTTTAATAATGGCACAGGGTATGCATTGGAGCAGAAGTATTTAATTGTTTCTGTTGTGTGCAAATTGCAGATTCATGGTGAAAATACAGGTGACTTTTTTGACACCTACGCAGCAGCATACATGTCTGAGGCAGAAACAAACCGAACTGTGTATATTTCTGTGTGCGACGATGACCTTCCGGAGGCTGATGAGACATTCATATTTTATTTGACATTACAGGTAGGCACTAATTTTTCTGACCAAGCTGAGGTACCTATGTAGCCTTAGTGGAAGAAGAACTGCTCTTTCCCATGTTGTTGGTCTAGGCCTGCCATCACCACCCTGAGGCCCTCCAGGTCTTTTGAACTACAACTCTTAGTGCCAGGCAGAATCCATTAAAATGTAAATAAATAATCTAAAACTTATACATAATGACTCCTGGAATTATTTTTGAACATTGTTGTGATTTTCATGAAATTTATTAGCAAGTAGAGCTGTTTAAAAGTTAGTTTTCAGATACTTGCCATCTGTGATCTTATCAACCATTACTAACTAGGCACAGTTCTCCTTCCCTTGTAGTCTGGTCCTCCTTTTAAAAGAAGAGTTCATTATTTTGTTAAGTGAAATGGTTATTTGATATTTCTGTGTTTGAACTTGTAATAATGTCTTTCATTTATTATTGATGATTGGCATTTTATGGGTGAGCCTCTGAACATTCACAATATTTCCAGCCACGTTCTCTAGGAGATGTTCCTGGGCTCTTCTAAGTAAATAATTTCAGTATTGACGCACATCTTGTATAGCAGCTTAAAAACGCAGAAATTAAAACATGAACTATAACTCTGAGAGCAAGATAGGGGCCTTCTGCTATAGTTGCATAGTTGCAATCAAAATATTGTATGCTGAGTCTGCTAAATTCATTGAGTTATATTGTTGTTTTTTTAAATAATATTTATTAAACAAATTTTTAAACATAAGAAATAAACATCACAACAACAACATAAAATAACAACTACAAAAATAACAACTACAAAAAACCTACAAAAATCTTTCTATCTTTAACATATTACATCTTCCTCACATCTTAAATGGACTTCCTCCTATCTCCTCCTTCTGTGTCCCTTGTAAATATTTTTCTGTAACTTCCAAAATCTATCCATATTCTAACATCAACTTATCATTTAACACCTCTTAACTCTTAACCTATATTATATCAATATCATAATAATTACCTCTTACTCTCTAAATTCATTGAGTTATATTGTGCTTGTGGTGGTGAAAACTCAAACTGGCTGAGATGGTGTGATGTCACGGACTGTTCACAAATGGCTTAGGGAAATTTTCAGTAGTGGAATGTACTTGTTGAGAAGCAAATACAAATTTGTCTTCCTGGGTGGGTTTAAAACTTCAGGCAGATCCTGGGGGAGCAGGTAGGAGCTATGTGGGGCAGGCTGAGGACCTAAGTGGGAAGAGGTCTTGGGAAGTATGAAATGGATAAACAAGAAACCCACAGGCAAGGTGACTGAAGAAAGCTGACAAAGTATTATGCTGCAAAATAAGAGCTTGAGAGAAAGACTAACTGTAAGAAACCATTAAGTAGGTGAATTTTTTTTCTACCATTCAACTCATTGCCAGAGGCGAGTTTAGGGCAGTGCTACCAGTTCCGCCACACTGGGTGCCGAGCCTAGGGGGCACTGCAGGGCATTGTAGTTATGACATAGTGAATTGAGCAGAATGGAAGGCAAGAGGCAGAGGCGCACCAAATTTTGGCCTTGCACAGGGCGCCTGTCCTTGCCCAGAAGCATTTCACTTTGCCAGTCTGCTGTTATAGGAGGCAACTCTATCACCCTGAGGCAGCGGTGGCGGGATCTGATTTTATTTCCTTGCTATAGTCTAACTTCCTGGCTAGTGTGTCTAATCCATTGTTTTAAAAGTTTAGTGAGCTTTATACTATAATAAATTTGTTAGTCTTCCATAATAATGTTCTACAATAATGTAGCCATTGCAAAATCTACCTTTCTGTGTGCTCCTCTCGTTTGAGGTAGATGACATTGCTAAGAGGATCATCTTGGTTAGTTTTAGAATCCTTCTTCCTTCTTGTCCCCCCCCACCCCCGCCTTTTCCCTGTTGTTGTTCAGATTTGCATTTTCAATGAAGACAGGTCACTGAGACAGCTTCCGCTATATTTCAAACATGGAAGCAATCCTCATTGTTTTCTCATTTGTCTTCTCTCCCCTGTCCGCTGTGCATTACAAATAGCAAGTCCCTGTGATTTATGAATACTGTACAGCGAACATGTTATACAAAGTTTTTTCATAGTGTCAAGTGTTCCTTTGTTTTATTCTGGTTCAAGATCATCACCAATAAGTGTGATGGACCTAAAAAGATCCCGAAACTCCAGATTCTCGGGTGAGGGTGGGAAACAGATGCTTCTCATGTAGCTCCTTATTGCTATGGTATCATTAATATTGTCAAGCTATGATTAATGATCTCCAAAGTTTGTGTCAAACACTTTGTTGTTTAACCAGACTGAGTCTATAGAATTTGTGTCCCATGAAAAGTTAGTGCTTTTGGAGCATTCAGTTGACTTGAATACCTTTCCTTGGAATGTGTCATTAAAGAGAAATTCCTTTACCCTGAAAATAAACACGTTATTGAATATAGGGCCTTACTGAAACCTCCTTCCACCATGTATAGATTGACTGTTCCGTTTACAGTGCACCGTTTTAATTTTTCATATTGTGTGCCTTGTTTGTTCTAGAATCCGCCTCCAGGAGTAAAGCTTGGGTTGCCCAGAGCTGTATCTGTAACAATTTTATCAAATGACAATGCCTTTGGAATCATTTCTTTTGATATGGTATGTTTTTCATCTTTTGTACCTTTGTTATTTGAAATTGAATGATGGGGATATTTATCAGACGAACAATATAGACGTCAGTGGGAAACTGGACATCTTCCTGGGCACCTGTGACATAGTGGTTAATGAGTGAGAGTTCAGCTCTCTCCACAGGCATAAATGCCATAGGTTCCTTTAGATAAACTACTTTCTTTCATTTGCGGTACCTTTACCTTAACCCCATTCTGCCTCATCATAATCAGTTCAAGAAATCTATCCAGTGAAAGGCTTTGAGATTGCTCAAGTGATTAGCACATTTGAAAGCCCTTGGTGTGAAGACTTTACTTTTGCTACTTAACTGAGCAGGTTTTCCAGTTGTGTCAAAGCAGCCTGTGTGTGGACTCTGGCTTGTTGGCCTCATTATGACCTCATAGATTGTGACATTAGAGATGAGCCAGTGGCAACCATGGAGTTTGACACTTGGGTAGGAGATCAGGGAGCCTAATGCATTTCTAAATAAGCTGAAGAAAGTGATCAAGTATTTACTTCAGAGGAAATGGTAATAGGACAAAAAAAGTTGTACAGTCCTTTCAGGGGCCATTCATCACTTAAGGTTCAGACAAATGAAGAATAGCATGTTGTACTGCTACTTGGAAGAAAGCACTAAGATTATTGTTAAAATGTTTTTGGTGAGCGTCGTAATCAGTGAAATAATTGTGGGTGAGTTGTTTTTTAAAAAAGTTATTTTATCAAGGCAAGTAAGATAGCAAAGACAGAATACAGAGGCAACAGAGAAGGGAGGCCGATAACTTGAAGACACAGTCTGCCATGCTGACACATCCTCAGCTAGTCTATAGGGATGATGATGATGATGATGATAAAATAATAATAATAATAATAATAATAATAATAATAATAATAATAATAATAATAAAAACAACCGACCTTACAGGGCAAATTTAGCTGCTGTGCTCATTGTTTGGAGGTGAAGAGCAATAAAGACTGAGTTAAAAATTGAGAGTGTGAGTTTGGCTGATTATCTGTATAATAATCTTTAAAAGACAAGATTTTGGAAATCTGCTTGCCATTATCTCTTGAAATCTGGATATCAAAATTACTGCTGCTTTGAGTAAAATTCTTTAGCAAGGCTTTCAGCTGTTGTTTTAATGTAACTAGATTAGATGAACATCTATTTTAATAAGTTCAAAAAGGAATATAAATATTGTAACACAAAAGCCTTTTACAGTAATTGGCTTGTAGTGGCCAAAATGTTTAAATTGAGGATACACATTTCCATATTCATTCAAAAGAAAATATTTATCTCTGTTGTCTTCCATGCCTTTGGTTGCTGGGAAATGAAATGCTATCAGTGGACCACTTCACAAATTGGATTAACTTGTCTCTGGGAGTTTGCATTTCTATGGTAACAGCCCTTCGTACATTCTGCTGTTGGGATATTTTATTGGTACCTGATTGTCTGTTTCTTCTCTGTCCCCTTTCTCCCTCCCTTCCCTTTTAGCCTGCCTTAATCACACTTAGTGAGCCCAAAGGTAGGAATGAATCTGTGCCTCTCACTCTAGTTCGGGAGAAAGGTACCTATGGAACTGTGACTGTGATTTATGTGGTAAGTATGTTGAAATAACTACCCTTAAAAATTTTTTAAATGAAACTGGAGAGTCTTGGAATTGTCAATAAATATAGCATCTCTGAAATGATTTTTCTAATTGTTTATAAGTTTGTAGTTAGATAATTGAGAGCTAAGTGTGATCTGGCCCCATGATCTACCTAGTGGTGGCTTGTGATAAGGACCTTAAGCCAGGAATGCATGACACCTAAAATCTGAGAGAGAGGAATTCTTCTCTGTGGAGGATGAAGAATTCCTGTTATATCTGGGAGCTGTGAGCTCAGAGCTCTGAATCAATTCATTGAATACCTAAATCTATTCACTCACCTTGGATCCCTGCTGGAGAAGACATGATGCAGTTTAAAGCCATCTGTGGTGTCACTTTACATAACCCTGAGCCAGAACACCACTCTTTAGAATTCCCTGCAGCTTTGCTTGAGAGACCAAGCTCTGACAGTCATCAAGCCATGCTTTGGAATTCAAGGGGTCAAATTGCACTGCAGACCTTTTAAGCTCAACATGTTAACTTCTGCCAGGGTATTCCCTGCCCTTGCAAAGCCTATCTCTTTACGCTGGTATCTGAAGCTTGTTACCCATTGGTCAACAGCTGCTTCAAGATCAATACTCTCCATGCTTTTCTTAGTGTCCCAAAGGTTCAACAACCTGGCTTGAACAGGGCAGTTATGTAAAATTTTAAATGAGCCCGATTTATTGCCACCTTCCTCCCCATGAGATAAATGGGAAGTATAATTACAGGCTTCTCAATCCTGAGAACAAGACTGGTCCTATAAAATAGGCATACTTTGGGAAGTATAAGATTTATTAAAGTTCAAACAAACAATACAAACAAACACATTCCTCTGTTTAGATTTAATTGCTAAATGCAGCTGGCATAGCTTGTGTGGTTTGGTGGGATGGGTGGGAGTTACCATTATTTAAATAATTGCCTTCCAAATTCTTATTGGTACTATGGGGAATGTTCTTTCATCTTGAATATCAAAAGATTATCCAACTCTACCAAGGAGGCTTGCTTGCTTTTTAGAACTTACTACAAATGGTTGGAGGCATCATCTGTGTTTGCTGAACAGGCACAATGTTTCTTCACAGGTAGAAGGTGGTCCAAATCCTGCTGAAGAAGACTTGAGCTCAGCAAGAGGAAATATCACCTTTCCTCCTGGAACAGCTGTATTGATTTTTAACTTACTTGTTCTTGATGACCAGGTGAGAGAGCATATCAACAATTTTTGAAGGTTTTGATCTGTGTATCATGAGGTTGAAATAAATAAGGCAAGACTGGCTGTCAGGAGTCCAGGTTCCCAGCTTGATAACACAGGTAAGCGTAGGTAATTAAAAAGGAGGATTTATTGCAAAAACAAACATATAGCTCCAGAGGGCTCTAACATAGCCAATGGCATTATCATTCAAGATGACCCTTCTGAAGACTCCTTCCGGTTCTTACAGAATATATTGAACTGTCGCCCCTTTTGTCTCTTGTTTTGCTTCCTATCTAGCAGCCCTCTCATTTGCCGACTCTTTGGACTTATTGGATTAGCTCCAGCCTCTTCTTGTTCTGACAGACTGTCCCTGTGTCTGTTCGTGTCTGTTTGAGCTTCCTGAGAGCTTTAGCTGTGTTCCAGCCTGCTCTCAGTTGTTCCCTTGGCAACTGGCATTCCATTGTGCAGAGAGGTCACCACTGTCTGCTGTGTTCTTTGCTCAGTCTGTGTCAAATCTAAACCTCTCTGTTCTGCAGCAGGCTGTAAAGTTCCACTAGGAGCTGGCTCATTCCTGACATTGGCTCACCCTAGACTGGTGAACTTGAGTGTCTCTTACTCAGAATTACTATCACTGACAACAGTAGAAATAATAAAGAGATTTATACCTCCTTTCTATGATGGCTTGCCATTAGCTGCTGGAAACTTTTTTTTTTAAATTGATCAGACAGCCTTTTTGGTCTACAGAGGTGATTTGATTTCTTGTTGTTGGGTGTTTCTTTTAGCTGATTGGTGTTTTTATCCACTTTTTAAGCTAGCCTTTTATGTCCTTTGAGAGCATCAGGAAAGATATAGATAGAAGTGATCAATTTGGCATTGTATACTTAGACTTTCAAAATGTTTTCGACAGAGTACCTTATCAAAGACTCCTGAGTAAGCTCAGTAGTCCTGGGACTCAGTAGTGCTGATTAAGGAATGGGAAACGGAGAGTTCAAATAAATGGACAGTTTTCCCAATGGAGAGATGTAGGAAGTGGAGTTTCCCAAGAATCTGTATTGGGACATTTGCTTCCTTACTTGCTCATGAATGATCTGGAGAAGTGTGAGCAGTGAGGTAGCAAAGTTTGCTGATGATACCAAATTGCTCAGGGTGGCATTGGTGACCTCACAGTTGCATAATTATATATACTTCTATCATGCTAGCTCTTCCTTGCCTTTTCTCTGAACTGAAAAGTCCCCAATGGTTTAACTTTTCCTCATGACATGAACAAAATGGATTGGGCTGAGAAGTGGTGAGAGTTAGATATTTCGTGGGCTAAACTGAATTGGGAGTGCAAGTCAATGTCTATTATGAAAGCATAAGCCGTACAAACAAGGAATGAAGTTGGCTGTGACTGCAAAGACAAGTTGAATGGCCACTCTTGAATGCAATCTCTGAGAGTGACCAATTAGCAGATGACTATGAAAGGAAATAGAAAGGTAAGGAGTTGGGCCTTGGAGCCTCCTTTGGAAGTTCAAGGCAACAGCTTTGCCTCAAAAGGATTTGCACGCTAACAAATTTGAGTATTTGCCATCAGACTGTCTCTCAGGAGCAATTAACTGCTTTTGAGTCTCAAAATCCAGGAATAGGTGCTTGAGTTTATCAAGCCAATAGGTACTTGAGTTTATCAAGCCAATTTGCTCTGTGACAAAAATGCCTAAGGAATTAATTCTTCTGTCAAGATTATAAGGACAGAAGGTTTTTCTGTGGATTGACATTTGTTCTGATTCAGCAGCAAACAGCATGTTTTCCCAAGGAAAGCAGTGGAGCAAATGAAAAACCATTTGGACCTGTGCCTTGTAAGTATGTGACAAAGCAGAAAACCTCTCAGACCTCTGCTTTCCAGGCACAAGACAAGTGACAATGTAGACAAGCCCCAACTGTAGGAAATTTATAATACTGTTTATGCTAGCGAGCATTTGTGGGTATAGGAATCAGTTCTGATTAACATAGTATGGAGTTGACAAATTGATAAAGTCTTTTGGTCCCTGCTTATAGGTATTTTTATGCTGTTTCATAACTGGAAGGAATTTTACCTGTCTATGTATGATTTTGGGCATGAGTTTTTGTTTTGTTGCCTTCCATATAGAGAAAACTTGGGTTGTTTTCCTGTATGCACATCATCAAAACTAGTTGGGAGTTAGAACCCTGCATGCCCTCATGGATGGGGGGCTTAAGGGTGAAGTCTCATGGTCCAGGTGGCTTCAGAGGCTGGCACAATCCCTGCACCCCAAGTTTGGTGGTGAAAGGCAACCAAAAGTTGGTTCAAACCATCTGCTGGCTTAAGCTGTTCTTCTTTCTCTAGCTTCCTCTTTTAGCAGATGGGCTGCTAGACCTGCATTTTTCATCCCTTTTAAAAAGCAAAGTCATGGTAAAGGTAAAGGTAAAGGGCCCCTGACAGTTAAGTCCAGTCGCGAACAACTCTGGGGTTGTGATGCTCATCTCGCTTTGCTGGCTGAGAGAGCCGATGTTTGTCCACAGACAGTTTTTCCGGGTCATATGGCCAGCATGACTAAGCCACTTCTGGTGAAACCAGAGCAGTGCACGGAAACACCATTTACCTTCCCACCGGAGCGGTACCCTATTTATCTACTTGCACTTTGACGTACTTTCGAACTGCTAGGTTGGCATGAGCTGGGACCGAGCAACGGGAGCTCACCCCGCCCCATCGCAGGGATTTGAACCACCGACCTTCCAATCAGCAAGCCCTAGGCTCAGTGGTTTAGACCACAGCACCACCACCCGCGTCCTTGAAATAGAAATCCTGCATGGAGGCTGCAGCTAATATTGTAGTTGCTTTTAAACCCAGTTCTCTGTTGGTTCTCATTCTCTCTACCACCCCATGTTCTCCCTACTACAGGCATTGAATAAAAAAAAAGCTTTAAATCAGTATAACCTGAAAATATGTGTAGAGACAGTTGATGAGCATCAGAACAGGATCAGAAGGTGGAATTCTGTGCAAATGAATACAAGGGGAAGAATCTTAAAAAGAAGCATTATATTTTCAAAATTAGATGGCAGGCTGAAACTGTAAAGTGTTCCTATTGTTTAAAAAAGATGAATAATCTGAGTGAGGTGTGTGTTTTCCTCTTAGCGCATCTATGCTTCAATGATCATTTACACCAATATTTTATAGGGTAAGGAAATGCAGGATTTTTATTTCAGTAACAAGAAATTTGTTGATTTGCACATATTTACCTTTGATTTGAGTTATTCTTAATCATTATAATTGTGTGTTTTTTTCAAGATACCAGAAGATGATGAAAGATTTGTTATCAATCTGAAAAGTGTAGAAGGAGGAGCTGAAATCAACACATCAAGAAATTCTGTTGAGATTATTATTAAGAAAAACGATAGCCCAGTGCGATTCACTCAAAGTGTTTATATGGTGCATGAAGAGGACGATATACTAACAATCCCAATAGCTCGGGGTAAAGATGATGATGGAAACATAATTGGACCGGATGAACATGAAGTCTCCATTCGCTATGCTGTTGTAACGGGGAATTCAACAGCACATGCACAGCTTAACTTAGACTTTCTAGATCTACAGCCAAACACAACTATCATTTTCCCACCTTCAGCGCGTGAATCTTACATAAAATTCAAAATCATTGATGATGCCATACCAGAAATTGCTGAGACATTTCATATCATGTTACTTAAGGACACTTTGCAAGGAGATGCTGTTTTAATAAGCCCATCTGTTGTCCAAGTTACCATCCAGCCCAATGATAAACCTTATGGAGTACTATCTATCAACAACGTCCTGTTTACTCGGCCAGTTGTTATTGACGAAGATCGAATGTTAAGGTACTGTTTCCTTTTATTACATTGGAAGTTCTAAGGTAGATTTAGGAGAAAACTAGCTAGAATTTATTTGAGAAAACAAATTTGGGCTGGGAAAATGCTCCTATTTCCTTGTTGGTAACTTTTATCAGGGCTGTTTAGCACTGAATTATGCTTTGCCTTGCTCTTAATGAATGCCTTAAATACTTTGAATTAGGACTAGTGCTTTGGTTAGAATTCACAGGGAACCTACATAAATCCACAGATTCCTGCTGCAGTTGTTCGCCCTCCAGTGTGTGGAGGGCTGTAGGGGTGGATGTAGAGACACATCAGAGTGGTTGGAGCTACCACACATGTCCTTGCTCCACGTGTCATTATGTGCTGGGCACGGTGCCTGAAGAGTGCTAACATCTGTCCATCTGCACCCTTGGTGTTCTGAATAAAGTAATGGATTGTCATGAACCCTGCAGTGCTGTCATGATTGAGCCTGGGTTGGTAGGCTTTGACTGAAGAGGAGGAGGAGGAAATGGGATGGATGAACTGTTGGGAACCTTGGTTGGAAGAGAGATCTCCCCTTTCCACCCTGACTTTAGAAGGGGGATGCCATCTATCCACTCTGACCTTCCTGCAGAGCACAGAAGAAGAGTTTGGATTTGATATCCCGCTTTTCACTACCCGAAGGAGTCTCAAAGCGGCTAACATTCTCCTTTCCCTTCCTCCCCCACAACAAACACTCTGTGGGGTGAGTGGGGCTGAGAGACTTCAGAGAAGTGTGACTAGCCCAAGGTCACCCAGCAGCTGCATGTGGAGGAGTGGAGACACGAACCCGGTTCCCCAGATAACGAGTCTACCGCTCTTAACCACTTTAGTGGAGGCTGGGGAGGACTTTGCTCAGCTGAGTGGGGAAAGTGAGCTGGAGGCAGTGTCAACTGAACAGGGGCTGGAACAGGAGGGTGCACTCTTGACACCTAGAACCAGGTGTCAGCTGTGCAGATGGGAGCAGATCCACCCACCCCAGTGGAGTGCACACTTGTAGTCTTGGCTTTCCCACAAGGCGAGAAAGTCTAACCAGTTAGTCTGATATGCTTTGTCTTTAAATGCTAGTGAATGAGGCTGGGAAAATTTCTGGGGCATCTTTGTCACTTCTGTCCAGTTTTGTACTTCTTTCCCTGATCCTGAGCCATGACTCCTGAAGATTGTGTCTGCTGCTGAGCCAGAACTGTTACCTGCCTGACTAAAAGTCTCTTCCTTAAATTACAAGTTGGTGCTTCTGTCTGCATGTGTTGGGTAGGAGAATTTGGATCAG
Source organism: Lacerta agilis (assembly GCF_009819535.1). NCBI lineage: Eukaryota > Metazoa > Chordata > Lepidosauria > Squamata > Lacertidae > Lacerta > Lacerta agilis. The sequence continues at coordinate 33,706,348 of NC_046322.1, forward strand.
AAGAATAAACACAGCCCAGGACAACAGCCCAGGACCAGTGCAATAGCACTGAGTGGGGAATTATGATGAAGAACAGACACAGACACCATTCAACTTATTTCTACCTTTAGTTAAATATTCTGAGTCAGTTTGCATACTTAACAATAGTTTACTCAGGGAGGGCATTTAACTCCTGCAGTGTTTAAATATTGGAGTAACTTGTAGGTTCATTTGAGTGCTTAGTTATAACTCTAGTGTTTCACTAGAGTTAAAGTTAGAAAATTGTTTGTTAATTTCTGTTTGCAACCTCTAGGTACGAAGGCATCACAGTTGTACGAAATGGTGGAACACATGGAAATGTTTCGGTTTCCTGGGTTATAACCCGCAACAGCAGTGATCCTTCACCTGTGACTGCAGACATCACTCCAGACTCGGGGGTATTGCATTTTGCTCAAGGGCAGCTGATAACAGCGCTGCCTCTGAACATTGTTAATGACAATTTCCCTGAAGAGGCACAGCCATATCTGCTTAGGATTCTGGCTCATACAATACAGGGGGGTGCAGAAGTGAGCGAACCAGCTGAGGTAGGTCTGCATTTATTCGCCTAAAGAAATGCAAGCGTTCCAGCAAGATGCCAATTTTATCCAATTAGTACAATTATTTAAACCAATTATTTGTATAATTGGCATATTCTTTATTTTACAACTAGGACTATGTCACAATGCTAGGTAGCTAATTGTATTTGACTACATGATGACACCAGGGCAAACAAAATAAATCCAGGAGGGTAAAGCCTTATTGTTCAATTACACAGGGGATCCCAAGCAATCAGTGTTTATGCAATGAATGTGGTGGCATTGCTCCACTGCATTGCTGGCTGGATTTTGTTAAGTTACAGTCTCAGTGAGATCAAACAAAATCAACTGAGAGAGATGAGGAGAGAAGGCAGTGTAAATAAATAGGCAAAACAATTTCCCAGGCACTGCTGAAAAATCCTCAGAGAGAAGTTTTTCAACACTACTGAAAACATTTTATTTATTTTTTTGCTTTACACTACTAGAAAAGTAGTTTTGGTCAGAGCTAGCTTCCTCCCACTCATAGAGATACTATGGAATAATATTCCTGCCTAAGTTAACATATTAGGATGCTATGCTAAATTGGACAAGGGTCTGATGCCCCTGTTACCTGAAAGGGTTCACTTCTATCCTGAAGAACTTCTGCAGTTGAACTTAAGTGGCTCAGCAGCCTTTTGTGGGATCCATTTGACTGTTCCTTTCAGGACCTTCTGGTGATGACGCAGTTTTTCTGATACAATTGCATGTTAGAAGGATTTCCACATTATGATCCCTTTGGTTAGCTAACAGACTGTTCAAGGGTAGAATGAGTGGAGTAGCAGAATGTTCTGCTTAAGACCCTCTATACTTGACCTTCCTGGTCATGTTAGCCAGTTGCTCCTTCTTAAGATGAGTTGCTACAATAAACAGCTTACCTCCAGCTGCTGACATGAGAGTGGGAAAATTCTGGGAGCACACCAAAGTTTGCCACACATCCTCTACACGGCAGTGCTTGTTCACTGTTAGCACGAGCACTGTTAGCTACCACAAGTGGTGGGGTCATGTAAAGCCAGTAGTTCTGTGGTTGCATTGCCTGTCTTGGGAGTGATAAAAATCTCATAATCCAATCATTACCTACAAACAGTGATCTGATAATTAATTTATTATGATTTCTAATGGTAATTTGCTCTTAACATGAATACTTTGTTGTCGTTCTTGTAGCTTTTGTTCTACATTCAAGACAGTGATGATGTTTATGGTGTAATAAAGTTCTACCCTGCAGAGGATCAGAGGATAGAAAGCAGCCCCGATGGACGTTTTTTGTCTCTTAGCTTTGCAAGGCAAAAGGGAACAGTGGGAGATGTGAGACTGTCTTATACAGTCCTGTATATTCCTGCTGGGCCTGTGGATCCTGAGCGAGCTAAAGAAGGTGTTCTAAACATTTCGGGAAGAAGCTCTCTCTACTTTCCAGAAGGAAGAACTGGAGAAATTGTAAAAGTACCAATAAGAAATGATGCGTTTCTTCAAAATGGGGCCCATTTCTTAGTACAGGTATATGATATGGTATAAAATTGTCAAAACTTTTATGTGACACATCAGTTTAATTTATTATTATAGCATCAATAACATGAAACATCCTCTCATGTTGCCTTGAACATCGTTATGCCTTATTAGGGAAGTCTAATGTTTTTCTTGGATAAACCTTATTTCTACATGCACAGTTTAGAATGAGGCTTGTGGAAAGAGGAAGTGACATGAGAACACAATTGAAATTAACGAACACATTGGTGAGAAAGAAAAGATTAATAATTAACTGGGCATTTTTCAGTGCCATAGCCAGTTCAATCACCTGGTATAGCCTGAAATATAACTTGGTAAAAAATATTTCTGTACATTCCAAATTCAGAGGAATACAGAATTCTTTAAGGAACTCAGCTGAGTCAAGAAAATATGTAAAGCATCAGTGGATAAAATGCCCTCATCCACCAAACTTTGTGTTACTCTTGCATTTCCCCTTGGGACTTTGTTCTGTTGGGCTCTTTTAAAAGTATCAGCAATTGTAATAGTAACAACTCAAACCAGTTCTGCCGTGTGCTTTTTGGGGAGTTTGGATGCCCGTCCAATCCCAATCCCAGCAAACCACACTGTTATAAAATTGATAATAAAAATAAAAGTTTGGATGCTTTGTTTTTGCTTCATTCTGTGAATGGAAGGAGCTCTTTCTGTGCTGTTACATGATCCTTCTATTTTATTAGACTCCATCTTGATTTTTTAAAAATAAGTTGTTGGTTTCCAAATATTTTTTAATAAATAAATAAATGTTCATGATGTGAAAAGTTAGGACCCATGATAATGACTCCAAAACAGAGAAGGCACAATATATTGTAGAAAATTTTGTATGAATATCATGGAAATGGATTTTGTTCATTTCCTTCTCCATCTCCTGCAACTGTTTCCCTTCTATATGTACATTCCTTGGGAGTTCAGTGTAGGTTCTTCAGCAGGTTCTAACATCTCCTGGGCATTAATTTACTGGATCCTGGAGTCTTCCTCTCCAAAATGGTTCAGTTTGGTGGAAGAACGCCTGTTCACAACCTGCTTCAGCAATTTACAGTTACTTATTCTGATGCAGAACTGCACATGTGATTGCATGTTTTCCTTATATGTTCAAATGTGACAGGCATAAAGATCTGTAGATGTAAATTAGTGTTTTCCCAGAATAACTGAGTAGTGGAAATAATCTCTTCCTATCATGGGAATTATGTATTATCATTTTTTTGCAGCAGGATTCTGCAAAATCCTGGTCGGATATTTGTAGCTTACATTAAAAATATGCAATAACTAGTTGTTCTGTCCTATAAATCATTGTACCATATGTGTGAAAGGCAGAGAATCTTAAAATCTTTATTCCTCTTATTGCAGCTTGAAAAAGTTGAACTAGTGAATATCACTCCTCTAGTTCCACCTGTAAGTCCTAGACTAGGTGAAATTCAAAACATCTCTTTAAGAATTACACCTGACATTGCAAATGGAGAAATTGGCTTTATCAGCAATCTTCCAGTAATTTTACATGAGCCAGAAGATGCTGTTTTTACAGTAGTAAGTAAATCTTTCTTTAAACATTGTTCTTGCATACTGCACATTTTCTTCAGAGAAAGTACAGGGTCTGCCTTCACTTAACACAAACCTCTGCAAGCTAGTGGAAAATAATTTATTTTGCAACACTTACTTATTCAAAATATTTCTCATGCCTTGTCATCATGGTTCTATAATGAAGAAAAAATAATCTTAGCAACTCTGAATCACAGTTAAATTGAAATGTCACCATTTGGACTTCCGGCGGCTGGCGCCATCGCGGATGGTCCTGGGTTGCTTCGGTGGCGAGGCACCCAGTTCATCCCGGGGGTTAGGAGCCCTGCAGCCGCATGCAGGGCTCTGGTTGGGGCGCGGGAAGAGCGTCCCGCGCCCTGGGCTCCCCGGCTATGCCCGCTGTGCTCCGAACCCTTCCCCCGCGCCCCCTGTAAGGGGGGAGTGGGGGTGAAGGGACCACGGAGTCGGGCTTCAGGGGACATGCCCCAACCGGGATGTTTACATGCGGCGGCAAAGTCCGTGAGGAGCGTCTCTGTTCTACCTGTCATTAAGAAGTTGCTAAGAAACCAGAAGCTGTGAGTAATTGACTGTCTCTTTGTACTTCGGGAAAAGCTCTGGGATCAAAAGAAAAGGCAGCCCGCCTCTCTCCCTTCGGGGGTTGGAAGGAATTAACTCTTTAAGTGACTGCTGCTACACTAATCATTTGAAAGTGCTTGGAATTTGTAAACTGACTCTGTAGAGATTCCCTCTCAGGGGTTAATTGAGGAAAAATATCTCCATTTGAAGTTTTGGTCTTTATACTCTGGCTTCGGAAGAAATGGCGGCGATTTGGAATTGCGCAGGAAAAAATTGAGACAAAGGAGGAAAAAGACAGGAAATGTAATTTGATACCCACCTCCCTTCCCCGAAGATGTTGGACTTTGCGCTTATGCTGGCACAGAAGGACTGGGAGGTAGAGGAAAAGCTCACTGTCTTTCAATTGGAGCTGGCTAATCGAAAATTAAGAGTCTTGTGTGGGATTATAAATGGAAATAATCTGTATTCCACAGAGGAGGCTTTCCAAAAAATCTACTCAATGGAAACAGACTTTTGCAAAGAGCTGGAAGATGTGCTGGAAGGATGGTCTGAGATGGCAGAGCAAATCCGATTGGAACAGGGACTGTTTTCAGGGGGTGGCAGAAACCCTGAAACGGAAAGTTTTTTAATATCTAGATTCCGAGGTGGCAGCTCGGGGTCGAGGGACAGAGAATTAAGATTTCTACAAGAAGAAGAATTTTGGTACAAAGCTACGGAGAAGCTCAGAATGCAGAGGATGAACATCTTGGAGCTCGATGCAGGGTTTGTTGTGGTTGTAACCTGGATCTGTGGACATTTAGAAGCATACAATAGGGGATTCGGTTCTGGTGAAAGACAGGAGAAGACAATGGACAAAAGGGGAGTGGGTTGAATTAATCATTGTATAACATAGATGGTCTGCCATGGTATCCGAAATCGGAGTGTGAAGTCTGTTAAATAAGTTTATTTTAAATAAGTAAGGAGATATTGAATTTAAGTTAAAAGCAGCATGCTAAATGATAGAAGAAATAAGTTTAGCTCTAAGAATATTTGGTTAAGTTTTAGGTTATAATGCAAAAGATAAGACAAAGGTGTTTTTTCTTTCTATATCAAGCTAAGTTAAACTTCTATAGAGAAAAGATGTTAAGGAGAAAGTGTATTGTATTAAAACCGAAGGTGTATAGGCGGGGGAAGTCAAGTGTCAAGATTCGGAACTAGAATTTTTTTTTTTTTTTTTCTATAGCAAGATATACAGATAAGAAGAAGAATCCTGACATTATGTGTGTGTGTATTTGTATTTGTATTTGTTTTGATATTTGTAGGTGTGGGGGTTGGGTTTATGTTGTTTTGTGAAAATGCCAATAAATTCTGTTAAAAAAAAAAAAAAAATGAAATGTCACCATTTGTTCCCTGCAACCTATGAAGATGCTACTGGGAGGTAAGGGTCATATAGTTGTAATAAATGTTGTATTTTCCTAACTCCAAGTAAAATCAAGTACGAGATAGCACTGTTCCCTCCAACTTCTCAAAAGGTTTTGTTCCCCCCCCCCTCCATGTGGAAGCTTCATTTTTTCTGCCTCAACCTCTGGGTACTTCAGAATTTTGCTCTGTGTGGGGTTTTAGGTTTACTTCCTTGTTATGAGGTGGCAAAGGGGCAGTGTTTTTGGTCACATTCACACCATACATTTGAAGTACTCTTATTCAACTTTTAAAAGTCATGGCTTTCTGCAAAAAGAATCCTGGGAACTGTACTTTGTTAAGGTTTTCCTAACAACTCTCAGCTCCCTTAACGAACTACACTGACCACTTACAGGTGGGTAGCCGTGTTGGTCTGCCATAGTCGTAACAAAATAGAAAATTCTTTCCAGTAGCACCTTAGAGACCAACTGAGTTTGTTCTTGGTATGAGCTTTCGTGTGCACATGTATCTGAAGAAGTGTGCATGCACACGAAAGCTCATACCAAGAACAAACTCAGTTGATCTCTAAGGTGCTACTGGAAAGAATTTTCTACACTGACCACTGTTTTCCTTCCATGTAAACATTTCTCCAGCACTCTGCAGCCTCCCCTGCTGCCCACCTTTCCTTATTTTTTATTTTTTTTAAATAAACCCATGAGAGGGGCTGGTTACCTTATGATGTCTTCATCCTGGCCTAAAATTGAAATGTGAGCTCCTAGGTAGGCTACAGAGTGAAGATTGCGGGCAAGATGATTTGCAGAAAGGAAGCAATGTTACTCGCAAACTTCTCTCAAAAGGAAGATGAGCATGACAAAAACTCTGCATCCCAACCATGAGAACCTCACTGATTATTTTTAGATATTTAGATTTTCTCCCCCCTGTTTTCATGTTTCATTAATTTGTGACACACCTTACCAGTATTTAAAAGATGCCATACAATTCTTTCATTGCATTTCATAGGTGCAGAATGCTGTAGAAGTTAAAAGTAAATCAATCTATGTGCTATTTCAGAAATGTGTTTTCAGATATTTGATATTGACTGTAGCTTGCCAGCTAGAGTTGCATGTACATTCAATTAGGTTTTTTTTATAAAAAAAACTTTACTGAACTTGGTATGCATTCTAGACCTCCATTCCATTGCATCGAGATGGGACTGATGGACAAGCTACTGTCTTCTGGAGCCTGATACCCTCTGGCCTCCATCCAAAAGCTGTAACTACTGATGATATAAGTCCTTTCTCTGGATCTGTTGTATTTTTATCTGGACAAAGTGACACAGCAATCAACCTTACTGTCAAAGCTGATGATATCCCAGAAATGAATGAGACTCTAATATTGTCATTAGACAGGTATTATTCTGCAATAATTTGTCACAACATGCCCTTTTTATATCCTGATTGTATTATTTTATGCACTGGCTAATGTTTGTACACTTACTTGTGGGGTGGGGTGTGTTGAGTAAGCCCCTTTAAGCACAGTAGGATTTATTTCTTAGTAAACATGCATAGATTATTCTGTAAATGTTCATAGACACCTTATGCATCCATGACATTTTATATGTTGAATCAGAGCCATAAATTGTTTTTATATATATATATATATACCGGTATATATATATATATATTCCTTTGCCTCATAGGTAATATGCAAATGGATGGCTCTATCATATTGGTTGTCCGCTGAAATTGTTTCTGCATTTCCTTTGGCAGATAACATTGCTCTGAAGGCACAATTATGCTAAATTTCCATTTCAGTTTCATGTAAAGTTATACTTCTGTCAAAATGTGCCTGTAATGATCTGGTTCTTATAATGCCATACCATTCAAAAGTAATAGGTTTGATTTTCATAGTAAGGTGTCTCAGTTGACTTAACACAAGAAAAGGAGTTGAATTTCATTTATGATATTTCAACTTCTTTGCTGCTGCCTTAACAGGCATTATGTAACTTAATTCCATACAGAGTAATGCTCATGTTTCCATACATAAGTTATACTCTTCCTTTTCCAGTTAGTTCTTATACTTGGTGAGCTTCTGCACTGGGTATAAATATTAAAGTGACAACAGAGCTGATTTTGTTTTTTTTAAAACCAAATTTATCAACCTTAATGCTATGTCTGATATTATTTATCTGGTTCTGTATCACATTTAATGTACACATTGCTATAAAATTATTGTACTTTATCACATCAATTGTTCAGAATTTGATGTTAGATCAGCAAATGTGTGGATCCTCAGGATAACAGGAAATTGGAGGAGGGGGCAGTTACAGGGAAGGATCCTCAGGTGCTACATTCTAGAGTGATTCACGCATGATAGGCTGATTCAAACTCCCCTCCTGGAGCCGGATTAGGTGGTTCCCACAGGCCAATCAGGTTGCTGCCTTCTAGAATCCTACCTGCCTATTGTTGAAGGATCCAAGCTTAAGACATAACACCAGGTTGCTGGGATGCCATCTATAATTCCAGCATGTCCGACTCATCCTGGAATTGGGGTGGTTGAGGGGCATGCCTTAGCCAGTGGTCAGAGATGGTGGGAGTTGTAATCCAACAAGATCTGGCAATCCAAGGTAGAAGAACTCTAGGTTACACAACATACATTATGTATATTGCTTATCAATAATATGAAAATGCTTGTTTTGTAATCTTGGCCTAAATCCAGCACAGGTTAGCTCACTATGGTGTCAGTGGGCTTAGGTATGCTTAACTGTTTGGGATTTAGGCCCTGGTGTCTATAGTACTGTAACCAGTTTTCTGTCCCTGAGCCTCTTTTCCTGTCATCTTTCCCCCTTCAGTCAGTTTGTGGTTCATAATGCCTTTGTGAAAATGACATTCCTTATTAGTGCTGTGCTGAAACCTTTCCTCCAGTTTTTATGCGTTGACTTGCTAGTTTGCTCTTGGCAACTTCATTTATACTCAGAGGTATACCTAGGCTCTCTTGTGCCCTTGGCAAGGAGCTGTGCCTCCCATTCCTTGTGCCCTTGGCGAGGATCCTCCACTGAGGTACCCAGAGGAGCCTGCACACCTCACCCAGCTGCCCAGAGCAGAGAAGGAGTGACCCAGGAAGTGTGAGGACGGGCAGGTGGGCTCATAGCCACTTGGAGCCAGACAGGGGAGGCATGATTTGAGTGCTTCTCTGGTTCTGTGCTCTTGGCGGGGGCCAACGTAGCCAACCCCTAGGTACGTCCCTGTTTATGCTACGCTATTAGAGTAGCATTTACCTTTGTTCTACCTGCTGAACCCTTTGGGAAGGGATTATGTCATCTTTGCATACAACACTTAGCACAGGTTTTCTAGGCAGAGAGGTTTTTCTGCAGAACTGTGAATTTCAGCGGCAGCTTATGGAGCAGACATTACCAAGGACAAATGCCATTCACACATGCTTGCACCACTAAGATATACACAGTGGACTATATACATGCAGAAAGCAATTTATAATTAATCAAAGTAACTGGGGTATTAAAAATGCTAGGTTAGGATCAGAGGCACTATTCCATTTCCAGCCATATCTTCTGACAAGTGGTTGGTACTGTTAAGCATTTGTTTTGAGCCGATAAAATGTTGGGCTTGGAAAATGCTTTCGCCTCTCACATCATTCTTACAGTTTGATTTACCGAAAATGCAGCCACAAATAACACTTCATGCTGTTTTAACTCCTGCCTAAATGAGGCCTTTCAAATATGTCCCCATTACAAAAAAATCTGAACAATGGCAACCCCTGCCTTTCTTTATCTGCTCAGACAATTATTTGGGCAGCGTAGTGGGATGGCAGGTCCTGGAGGGTTGTGCATCAATGAATAAAATGGGTTTCTTTTGTCTAATTAAAAGCACTGAGTAATTACAAACGGTGCTGAATAAAATTTACTCAGCTGCTGTGTAGCCTGTATGCCTGCACAGTGCTTGGCAGTTGGCGGCTGGCTCTGGGAGCAGTGCTGGCAGCAAAGGCCTTGAATGGTCCTTGACATCCCAATTGGTCATGGGGTCATCTCCCATGAGTGGGAATTGCTGAACCTCTTGCTAGCATTAGTCAAACAAGTGAGTGCCAAGCAAGTAGAATTCCCATAAAGTGAACATTAGCTGCTGGAAAGGTGCTGAGGGTTTTTTGTTTTTGTTTTAATCCCACCCTGCTTTTTATTTCCTCCTCTAAAGAACTCTCCTACAAAGAATCTGGCAAACAGTGGTTTTATTCCTACCCCCCACTCATTTCTCTCTGTATTGACAGGGTAGAGACAGAAAGGTTTGTCGTGTACTTTGGGTAAGTGCAGCAAGCTGTGTCTTTGTATTCAGTGAATCAGCACTTTGTTTTGGAAGTGGTTGGTCTGGACAAGACTGTGTCTCCTTTAATATTCCTTTCCTTCTGAAGCACCATGCCTATCGGACCTCCTTGGGCAATGCATGCTTCCTGTTGCTGTTTTATTTGGGAGCATGGGGTGGAGGACTGAAAACGTTCCTTTATGTAGGGCCTATGAATAATAATAAAAAGTTATGAATGCATGGCTTGGTGTTTGATGTTTGAAGATAATGCAGAACAGTAGATTGGTTGTTCTGATTTCACCACTGGGAAATCAGGCCTCCCAAATATGGTATAATGGAGCTGAATAATTAGAGTTAAGCAGAAATTGTTTTCATCCTCAAATAGATTGTGTGTTTTCACTGCAATGTTTAGGGAACATACATTACAACCCTATGCACATTGACTTGGAAGTAAATGCTGCCATGGTCAGGGAGAATTACTTTCATGTGAGCAGGTTTAGGACTGGGGTTTTATTGAAATAAATTGCACATATTAGTGCTGCAGCCACTTTAAATACATCATTGATCATTTAAAAACAGTTAATACAAATTATCTAGGAATATAATATCTGCATCTTTATGTGCTCCAGCAACTAATGAATAGCTTAAGCATTAGTTAACATTAGTTAACAACTTCAGTTCCTTCAGGAACACTGAATTTGGTTAAGAAGATTCAGATTTAGTGTGTGTATGCACACAAACCTTTGCATTGAAGCTATTTTAAAGGATTCTCACTGGCAGTGTGAGCTCTTGAAATCATCTCTGGTTGTTGGGTAAAATCTGCAGCACAGGAAATAATCAAGGGGCAAATGTATCTCAGATGAAGTTGGAAACAAAATATTTACTTTCAACAACTTTTCATAGCAAATGTTGCTACATGTTAGCAGGACACTAAAACCTGTTCTTTATAGCTTTCACACCCAGCAGTGCTTTTAAAAGCTTACCATCCAGTACTCTTGTATGCCACTGTGTTTTATTGTCTTTCTCTGTGTGAAGTGTGCATGTTTAATCTTTTTTTTCTTTGAAAAAAAAAGCTTCTAGGGAAATATAAATAAAATATAGTCTGTGCAGAAAGACTTTGTTCATTCTTTGTTTAAGTACAGCTTTTGAATACCACTTTTCGACATTCATTCATAAAGCGGTATTACAATACAAAATATGAATGCAAGAAATAATAATCAGTCAAAGCCAAACAATAAAAGAATAACAAATATATTCAATCCATTAGCAAATAAAATGTATGTTTGCTCCATAAAGGGAGCCAGTGATGGGGCCAAATGTACCTTCAGTGGGAGGGTATTTCAGAATAACACGGTTGTAGGTGGTGGAGGGGAAGCCCCAATATTTTACCAAAGGCATCTGCTGCATTTAATGCTAAACTAACTTCCTGGTTAAAAGCATCTTTGCAATTATTTCTTCAGGGTGAATGTGGAAAATCAGATCCTGAAATCTGGATATATTAGCCGTGAAGTGGTTATTCTGGAAAATGATGATCCTGGAGGAGTGTTTGAATTTTCTTTATCTTCAAGAGGGCCCTACAGGATAAAAGTAAGTGCTCAGAAACTAAACCCCTTCCATGGTGGAACCACACCAAAAAAAGAATACTGAGCCTTTTGGATTTTTGATTTGTTTTAAAGGAAGGAGAATCTGTTGAACTTCAGATTGTCCGGTGCAAGGGAGCCCTCATCAAGCAATTTCTACGTTATACTGTAGAACCAAGAGACAGCGAGTTCTATGGAAGTACTGGAATCCTGGAGTTTAAGCCTGGAGAAAGAGAAATTAAAATTACATTGCTAACAAAGATGGATGGGATTCCAGAGGTAAAGAGAGGCAGAAAGAATTCCTCATGCCTAACTTGGAATAATAAAGGATGCACTTCTGGCATTTAGTATCTAAAACATCCCCCTGAATTGATGGGTTTTTTGGTGGGTTATGCAGTCTTGAAAATGCTACCATTGCCGTAAAAATGAAATAATCATGGCCACTTTGTGTTGAGATGGAGGAAATGTTATGTTTCTCTTTTCTGATTCTTTCCTGTGTTTTCACATGTCTGTAAGTTTAAATGAGTAAGCTATATTCCATGCTCTCAAACACTAGTCATCTACAGAGGGCAGGTTTATCATTTTCCATTTGTGTCTAATAGGCAGTTGTGCTACTGTTAAAATATGAGTTACACTTTCCACATCCTGAGGTAACATTTGCTAAATTTTATTTTACGCTGGCTGATCGATAAATTTGGATTGGTCTCTTGATTGCTATGAGTGTTGCCAGACCATATTGTTCTGATTTGGTTTCCCTGTTCTAGTTGGATGAATTTTACTCAGTGGTTCTCAGTAGCCACGGTGAGCTGCCGAGTAAGCTGGGAAATGCCACAGTTGTCAACATAACAATCTTGAAGAATGATGATCCACATGGAATAATTCAGTTTGCTGAGGATGGATTAACAGTAACAATAAATGAAAGCAAAGGCAGAGACTTCTATGCTGGTAATTCCTTACTGCTCTGTTGTAGGCTAGCTCATATTAACTCTTGCCATTTTATCATGAATTGGTAACTTACTGTCTCTCAAGACTCCTTCACCTGATACCCCTCATAGTACAGATGCTGCTGCTACAGAGTTCCTTCCTATACTGTAAAATCTGGAGCCCAGGTAACACAGGAGGACTCCACTCTGTGGCTCTTCCCCATGGCAATATTTGTCTACCTGAGGTGTGAGGAAGGTGACACAGGTATGATGAACCATAGTGTGCTACTGTTCCTACATAGCTCAAGATTTCTCATCTGGGACCTTCATGGCATGAGAAGTGATGCTGCAGCAGATGCCATAGCACAGTTTTCTGCAGCAGCAGCAGCAGCAGCAGCAGCAGCAGCAGCAGCAGCAGTAGCAGCAGCAGCAACAACAACAACAACAACATAATGGTGGCTTGCTATTTATTGAGCTTGCAATTAGCAGCATTCATCCTTGGGATGAATATATGTAAATGAGTATATGCCACTTTCATAGTTACAGATACTTGTCTTTTAAAACTGTTTTTTCTTTGAGTTTTTCTACTCTGTCTTTGAATCTCTTAATATTGTACATTTACCAATTAATGCATTTGTGTTTCAAAGCGGTGTTCAGAATCTTGCGAAGTCAAGGAACTTTTGGCAATGTAACTGTGTCTTGGGCAACTTACCCAGCTTCTACAAAAGACATATTCCCGGAGCAAGGGATAGTATTCTTTGGAAATGAAGAATTTTCAAAAAATATCACCATATATTCGGTGCCTGATGAGGTAAACACTTTTATGCAAGTAACTTTTAAAAAATAAAAATAAAATTAGTTTTACAGTTTAATATTCAACATTTTCAACACATATAGAAAAAAGAATTATTCAAAGAATCCCACTCCCCATGACTTCCCCCAACTTTGGTCCATTCAACAATCACTGCTTCTGCTTCATTTATTTTCCTTATTTTGTAGTCTTTTATCTAATTGCTCTTATACTTTCACATTTTTGTAGCATATCTTCTTACATATTATATTTTACCTTAATTCATTTTCAAATTGCTCTTATATTTTACATGTTATCCTTGTTGTAAGCGTTACTCAGACCCATTTCTTCACAGTTTTTTTGCAAATACAACATAAATGGTTCCCAGTCCTTTTTAAAGTCTCTATTGTCATAGTTTCTGAGTGTTCCCGTGAGTTTGCCAGTTCTGCGTATTCCATCAGTTTAGTTTGCCATTCTCCTTTTGTTGGTATTTTGTCATCTTTCCATTTTTGGGCTAGGAGAATCCTGTCCGCCGTTGTGCCCTACATAAATAGCTTCTTCCACTCTTTTGGCAACTCCAGTCCTGTAATGCCTAGCAGGAAAGCTTTCTGGCTTCTTAACAAAATTTGCTTTAAACATCTTCTTCAATTCATTATATATCATTTCCCCATAATTTTTGATTACTTTACAACTCCACCACATATGATAAAATGTGCCATCTGATTCTTTACATTTCCAACATTTGTTAGAGCTTGTTCTATACATCTTAGCAAGTTTAACAGGGGTCATATGCCATAGGTATATCATTTTCATGCAATTCTCTTTCAGAGTTATACAGAGTCGGTAAATTTTAGATCCACATTCCATAATTTCCCCCAATCTTCCATTTGTATATTATGTCTTATGTGTTGTGCCCATTCAATCATTATGGATTTAACCTCTTAGTTTCCCATTCTAGCAACAGACTATACATCTTCCTTCAGTTTGAGAGCCTCAACTTTCTTTCTTTTTTGTAAATATATGAAATGATCATCCTCCAAGCTACTGGGAAATTATCATAGTAGGGAAATACCACTGAAAGTGGCAAACATCAGCAGTTTTAAGCTCCACTGATTTAAATGGGGAAAGTATTAAGTTCAAACATACCCATTGTGATGCTGACTATAGTATATCAAACCAGCTAATACATCTAGGATATATATGAGTAACTTACGGTAGATCTCATTATTCTAAATGCTCGTATGTTTGTTTTAATATTCCCATTATTCTACAGTTGTGTTCCATGATTTGCAAGAGTTAATGTTGGGTAACTTTGTTTTAATTATATAGCATTTAGAGGTAACATACATTAACTTTTTATATATTTTTTCAGATACCTGAAGAAATCGAGGTATTCATCATTAGTCTTTTCAATGCCACAGGGGGTGCTAGAATGGGAAATACAACCACTGCAACCTTGCAGATTACAAAAAACGACGACCCAATTTATTTTGCTGGTGAGAGATCTTCAGTGTAGCTTATATGGAGTGATGGATCTAAAACAAGATAAATAGGAGTGGCACAATCTGCTTGGCTTTCTCTTAATTTGTGATCTCCTATGTGCTCATTTTATTTTATTTCTTTATTCCATTTATAGCCTACCTTTTGGCAGCATGGTATGTCAGATCATGATTTGTAAAGGAGCTACCAATCCAGGATATCAAACCACAGTGTGTATTAGATGTGGTTTGAAATTATGTCTTAGTTTGAAAACCATTGACAAACGAAAATTAGGACCATTGCTCCCATCTCAAGAGGTTCTGAGCCATGGGAGGAGGAATGACCTTATGAAGCTGAGTACTGAACAGAGGGGAAATGAAAGCAATAATGGTGTTACTGTTGTACATTTCAGAATTCATACCACATTGTGGGGTCCTTAACTATGCTTAGCATAAACCATGGTTTGGTGTAATGTCTGAATTGTGCCACTGTAGTCTCAGTTGGTTAGAGCATGGTGCTGATAATGCCAAGGTTGCAGGTTTGATCCCTGAATGGGACAGCTGCATATTCCTGCATTTCAGGGGGGTTGGACTAGATGATAACAGTGGTAACAGGTAACAGTGGAGTGGAGACATTCAGTACTATGAAATGTGGAATTTGCTGCCAAGGAGTGTGGTGGAGTCTCCTTCTTTGGAGGTCTTTAAGTGGAGGCTTGACAGCCATCTGTCAGGAATGCTTTGATGGTGTTTCCTGCTTGGCAGGGGGTTGGACTGGATGGCCCTTGTGGTCTCTTCCAACTCTATGATTCTATGATTCTATGTGTATTTCATTATAAAGTAGATTTTTCTTCTCTTTACTGGAAACAATATTTGCAAAGGAAGGTTACAGTTCTGTTATATTGATTTCTCTTTCTTTTACACACTGTATATGTATTTCAGATCCTGTTGTTGTGAAGGCTCATGAAGGTGGCATTGCTAATTTTGTAGTCATAAGGAACGGCTCAGATGTTGATGCTGTTGTGGTTTCGTACACCACTGTTAATGGAGGAGCCACTGCTGAAGAGGGAGACTTTATGCCTAGTGAAAAGAGTGGTGTGCTTTTCTTTGATGTTGGAATACGAGAACAGAACATAACTGTGTTTATCAATGATGACGATACCCCTGAGTCAGATGAGACTTTTTATATCATTCTCTTCAACTCAACAGGTTCAAATGATTATTTGATCTCTATGTAAACTAAGCAACTGCTGCATTTCTGATACTGCTTTTCTCAATTCGTGAATTATATGTTGGGGGAGCTGATTAGGGTATTCCCATGCTAATTTGGTTTTCATTATTTGTGTTGGATATTAAAACAACCAATATATATGTAAATAATCCCCAGCCTTACATATATAGAACAAAAGAGAAAAAGGTAGGCATAAGTGGCTAAGGTATAAATTTACAGGGGGTTAAGTACAATCTTTGGTGTGCAAATGTGTCATTGTGCTGTGCAAATATATTTGATGTTTTTATTGTTGTGTATAAACTTCATGGCAGCCATAAAGTGGTGCTCTATAATAGTCGGTTCTCTCATCTTGTTATCTTAAACATACAAGCTCAGGCTGTGATCTAGAAGACTTCAGTCATACTGCGTTCACTTCCTTGGCTCTAAAGTAAAGATAAATAAATAAATAAATAAATAAATAAATAAATAAATAAATACAAGCCCCACTTACCACTTAGGCTCCCAGTGTCAGGTATGCTAATAGCCATCATCCTATTCAGACTTGGGTACAGTGGTGCCTCGCAAGACGGAAATAATTCGTTCTGTGAGTGTCTTTGTATAGCGAATTTTTCGTCTTGCGAAGCACCAAGGCAGAATAGCGGTTTTCGCAGGGAAAAAATAATAATTTTCATATTGCAAGGCAAGCCCATTGACTTTTTCATCTTGCGGGGCAGCCTTCCACTAGCGAATGCCTTTCGTCTAGTGAGTTTTTCGTCTAGCGAGGCATTCGTCTAGCGGGGCACCACTGTAGTTACTCACAAACAGAGCCCTTTACTCCAGTGTACATGATGGCATGCTGTTTTCAAAGGCTACCTTAGCTTTTTTCTTTTGGACCCTGCTTGGGCAACCTCTGTGTGAGCAGTGGAGGAACAAGACTATGTCTTCTTGCCATGGCTACCAGATGTAACTGCTTACCTTGGGATACCCTATAAAAGCAATGTATGGGCATAACATTTGCATAAAATGGGAGGGGAGCTGGCTTCAGCCTGAGGTCCCCATTCCCTTACTGGCAACCTTCCAAGGTCCATATGCCAGCTATGGGCAAAGTCAGAAGCAAAAGTTGGTGGGGCAAAAGATAGAGCAAGCTACATTCCTGTCTCACAAAAGTCAGAAGTTTCTGCACTCCCACCCCATCTGCACATCCTCCAGGCAGACAAGAGGCATTATCACAGTTCACATCCAGCCAGGCAAAATCATTTGAGGAGAGTACAGAGCTCGGCTGTTGATGGGCATGGTCTGGGGAGAGATGGTGTGGCCCAGGGAGAGTTATGAGGGCCAGATAGACCTGATTGGCTTGAAGTTCTCCATCCCAGGCATACAGCCTTCTACACACATATAATCCAACACATATCAACCAGAACTTCACATCCCACATACGCAAAAATCTATGAAGCAAACCTCTTACCGTAATTCAGACCTGCGTGAGTTGGATTTTATGCACACAGACCGTATGCAAATATAATTCCCACATATATGTCTGGCAGGACCAAGCTTGTGTGTGTGTGTTGGGGGAAAGGCATGCTGTCCCTTTTACAACATACAAAGGAAGAAGGTTGTCTGAATTAAATAGCAGATACTCAGAATCTTGGATCTGGAAAAAAACATTAGGCTAGGGTATGGAATTTTTTGTTCCAGATATTATGCTGTTTGCTTTTAGCCTTATTTTTAAACAAAAAAATTGTTGCTTAGGAGACACAGTGGTCTACGGATCTGGAATGGCAACAGTAATAATTGAAGCAAATGATGACCCAAATGGCATCTTTTCATTGGAGCGTACAGACAAAGCAGTAGAAGAAGGCAAGACCAATGATTTTTTGTAAGTAACACTCAACTAAATGCAGCTTGTCACTTCAGTAAATATCTTGGATCACACTTTCTTGGAATCAATTCAGTCTTACTCATCCTTGCGACTGTAAGGTTTTAAGCAATCAGAAGTGTTTCAAAAGATGCTTCTATGTCAAAAATTGCACAAGGGGGAAGTTTTTAATATTTGCATAGTTTTAGAAGGAGTTTAACATGTGACTCTTTGTATATATGGACCTTTCTTGGAAACAATTCCCTTCTACTTTTTTTTTTTTTTTGGGAGACAATATGATCTGTCAGGGCTGTACCCCTGGAAAAGAATTGGAGTCTCCCTTCTGGCATGTGTAAAGGAAAATCCAAGTGTGATAACATGCACACTTTGTAGAAGGGAATTTATAAGAAGCTATAAGGTAATTTATGAAAGTAAATATGCTGAACAGAGTAGATCTTTCCAAGATGGCCAGCTGAATTGGCAGATGAAGATAATAATGCTAGTTCTAAAAATGTTCAAATGGCAACTTTGAATTCTGAATGAACATGTAAATAAAAGTTAAGAATTATAAAGAAAAGTGGGAATCATGCTGCTGACCCTCCAGTTATTGTTGTAGTTGTTTTTTTTGGGGGGGGGGGAGTTAGCATGTTGACAAAAACTGTGTTAGGGCATCTAGCAAGTGTTTGGTGGAAATACTTGCTTTGAAAATTTACCTCAAACAATTCTTTTAGTTATATAAAGCGTCTGATGTTTGTTTTCTTTTCTGAATATTTGTGTTAATCCTGAAAGGATTTGGGGAAAGAAAATCAAAACCTGCTTGGCTTGAAAGGACTTTCTGCAGGCTATTATTGGTGCTCATTCATGAATGTACCCAGGGCCAGCAGGGTTTAAAAAGTTATTTTTGTTTGACTGATGACCCTTGTTATGCTGCCAATTAACTCGGCAGGAGGTGTACAATCCGTTGACACTCTTACAAGTGCATTGGGAGGCCATAGAGATAAGCTAGTGAACCTCTAGTAATGATTCTGGTCTAAATACCCAGGAAGAGGATTTTCCCTTTGGTGTTTATTTCTCCCCAAAAGTTGCTGCTGATTTCTCTCCTCCTCCCCCCCCCCCCAAAAAAGAGAGAAAGCTTTTTCTTTATTTAGAATATGACTAAAGCTTTTTGAATGGCCTGGCTGTGAGTTGAGAGCTTTTTCTTAAATTGGTGAATTATTATCTCAGAATTCTCAAAACAGCACTCTTTTTCCAGTCTTAAATTCTGTTCTCTGTAATTATGTTGTCACATGATTAACAGGCAGCTTGCCCCGCCCACCTGTCAAAATACCTCCTAGGGGGCTTGCAAAAGTGATAAGAAGGGGAGAAAAGGAGGAGTACAGGTAGCAGGTCCCATGCTCTGCCTTTGCTTACAAATCACACCCTTCTTTCCCCCTTGCTATATCAAGTGAATGGGAAGGAAGGAAGGTGCATTTTTCCAGCAAAGGCAATGGAGGGGACTTCTCCTGCATTCCACTAATGCTTACAAATTCCTGCCTTGGCCGAGCATGCCTGATTGATCCTAATAGGACACAAAGCCAAACTGGGCTCATCTGCTGACAAGTGGAAGCCTAAACCCTGTTTTGGCTTCAAGACCTGTTTGTGCATCCAAGGCAGAATTGAAACCCTGCACCCCTGACCATCAGTAGGTGTGGTTTGTGTAAAATGACATTGTGGGCTAAATTGGAGCTTCTGGCAGGCCAGGATTGGCCCCACCCCTACCACAGAGAGTCCATTTACTGCTTGTTTTGCACATTCAATGAAGGTGTTCTGTGGCTGCTTGCCAATTCCCTGTGCAACACTTAAGATTTTCTTTGAGAGTCCTATATTTTGATTATGGCTCCTGATAATGGTCAGAGTCCACTTAGCTAGTTCTGTGCACCCAGGAGTGCAATGGGTTGCAAATTTTATCATATGGCATGGTGTGTGTGTCTGTGCGCTGTGCTCAAGGAAACAAATTCAAAAATCCCTCACTGGAAGAGCCCAAATTGCCTCTTGAGCATGCATAAAGTAGGTATTTGGATCTCAGCCAGGATTTTTATGATAATGCTTTATCCAATTAAGTATGAACATGAGGCTCAATAGGAACTAAAAGGAGTGAAATGACACCCTCCTTGTTTGCATTTGCATTGAAGATGTCTTTTAGGACTGGGCTGCAAATGCAGATAAAAAAAAAACCTGGGTGTTCTTTGCTTCCTTCCTGAGAAGGTATTGTAGATGGATTATGTGGAGAAACATGAAATGCATTCATATTACATCTGTATTTTTGATGCTATGTGTCTGAGAAATGACTCTTGTTTGTGTCCATCTACTGCACAGGGTTCTGAGACACAGAGGCCACTTTGGCAATGTTTCCTTGGCATGGCAGCTGTTTGAAAACGATTCTGCTTTGGACCCAGGAGAAGAGTTTTATCAAGTCTGTGGGGTTGTCTGGTTCTTAGATGGCCAGCAATCACGGCCTATAACTCTCCATGCCATTCCAGACAAAATCCCTGAATTCAATGAATTTTACACACTAAAGCTGGTGAATGCTTCAGGTACATTGGGGGGGGGGGTCCCCTCGTCCAAATCTGAAGAAACAGCACAGAAGTGTTGGCTTACATAGTTACTATGGGGAAAGGCCATAGCTCAATGATAGAGCATCTGCTTCTCACGCAGAAGACCCTGACATTTACAGGTGGAGAGGACCCTGCCTGAAACCCTGGAGGTCCACTGAAAGTCATTGAAAGTACTGAGCTAGGTAGAAAACAAGACCAATTGTTTATTATTGTCAAAATGCTCCACATTCCAGGGAACACTACTAGAGAAAATGATAATCACATGATAAAACCAGCAGTGATTAGTGGGGGGTGGGGGTGGGCATGGCATCCTCCTGGTGGAAGCACTGAGCTTATCCAAGAAGCTTATGCCAGGAGGTTGCCACTGCTACACAGGCCCCTCATGAACTACTGCCAGCTTTATCGTTCGATTCTGCTGATTGTATAAACTGCCACTATTAGTTGCTACAATTCTTTCAGTTGTCATCTTTAAAAATAAAAAAAGAGAAAGAGAACCTGCCCAAGTGACGCTGACACAAAAAACTCACACATAAACCAATTTTGGGGGGAAAGGAAAATTAATAAGCAAATTTACCATCTGCCCTCTCCCCACCACTCTCCTCTCCAGCCTCTATTCCCTTTCAACCCTATGCCAGATACAACACTGTCTTACATTGAATGCAGCTAAGAGACTCTATGATCTGAAAAATAATAATGTAGGACTAACTGCACTTTTGGCTGGGAAAGGTGTAGTTTTGTAGCCAAATGAAGAGCCTTGGGTTCAAATCCCCAGTCATCTGTGAATTTCATTGGGTGATAAAATATGTGAGGGATGAAGATTATGGGTGCTGTTCTGAGCTCCTTCGTAGAAGGATAAGATTTAGAAAGAAATGTAGATAATTATTAAGTTAATAAAGAATTTTGTTGAACTTTTTATTTTAATATTTCAGGTGGTTTCCCAGGTCCTGGTGGTCAGTTAGCTGAAACCAACCTTTCTGTCACTGTGATGATCCCATTCAATGACGATCCCTTTGGAGTCTTTATCCTAGATCCAAAAAGCCAGGAGAGGGAGATAGCAGAAGATGTACTGTCTGAAGATGATATGTCCCACATTACCAACTTTACAGTTTTGAGGCAGCAGGGAACATTTGGAGATGTCCAGATTGGCTGGGAAATAGTATCCAGTACATTTAAAGAAGGCTTACCGCCGATGATTGATTGCTTGTTGCTGGGAAGGTTTTCAAATGTGGTGCAGTCACAGCCTCACATGCGACGTCATCACACTGGAACAGATGCTTTGTTTTTTAGTGGCGAAGAGGATGCGTATGGGGTCATCGAACCCGAGTTCCACGTCAGTAAGAACAGAACGCTTGCCAAATTCACATTTTCAGCATGGGTAATTCCTAGTGCCAATAGTGATGGATTTCTCCTGGCGAAGGACGATGGCAGTGGGACAATGTATTACGGAGTGAAAATCCACACAAATGAATCTCATGTTTCTGTAAGGCTTCATTACATGCCGCAGCCATCAAACGTGACATATGTGGCTAATATCACGGTCATGAAATACTTAGAGGAAAACATTTGGCTCCACCTTCTGATTACACTGGATGATGGCATAATTGAGTTTTTCATTGATGGAAGTCCTGTGCCTGGAGGCATCAAGAGCCTCAAAGGAGAAGCAATTGCTGATGGTAAGCAATATGTCATGTATCAACCTTTCTCCTTTATATCTGGAATTTGACAGGTCCAAACTCCATTCGGGGGGGGGGGGGACGGGACATATTCCAGTTACTGGAATCATTTTCAGTTGTTAATTTTTTTTCTTGTGTCAGAAATCTAGCAACATACTTGCAAATAATAATATTAAATCTCTCTTTTGTGTCTTTTGTAGTTATACAAGCCAGCGACAGGATATAGCATACAGTGATTGTTAACATTCTTAAAAATATAAATATATAAAATTAATGTCGACTTCAGTTTCCCAGGACCATTCAGCAACTATTCCTGCATGCCTGTCTCTATTCTCAATCTCAAACTGCATAGACATATCTAGTTTGCTAGAAGTAGGTTTGCTAATCTGCCTTGGAAGTGGCATGAACCTTTGTTTATATAATATTGCATTGTCCCTTTGCCACTGGTCTGATTCAGAAATAATGGGAAACCATGGCTTATCCACCTTCTCTTTTCTTCCTTCTCACATGCACAAGCAGACTGAAAGCTCCCCCTGCCCCTTTTGAACAAACAGTTCATCATCATGTCCGAATTCCATAACTTTGTCCTGTTATAACTGTGGTTAGACAAACCCAGCTAGAATCAAACCATTGTTTCCTGTAGCATCTGCAGGTTCCCCCCCCCCCCCCCAGTCATCAATATATTAACTCTTTTATATTGAAGCACAACAGCAAAGCAGCACTCTTTTGAGCTGCTTTGGACTGTGGTTTGAATGTAATGTATATACAATGAAAGCATAACATACATCAAAGGCAAACATCCTATTTTATGTGGTGAAATACAACATGAATGATTATCATTCAACAAATCTAGAGGAGCACAGTATGGAATTCATCCATCCCAATAAAGGGGCTTTTTAAAAGGTTGGCATTTGATCTGGTGCATGTATGGGAGAAGGAGGGCATTTTTAATCACCTTTCAGGTGTGAAAATCAATTTACATTTGTGTTTCTTTTTCTAGGTCCAGGAATAATGAGAGTTGGTGCCGGCATGAATGGTAGCAGCAGGTACACAGGGCTGATGCAAGATGTAAGACTTTATGAACGTAAACTCAGAAAGGAAGAAATTTATGAACTTCATGCCACTCCAGCAAGGGCTGACTTGCACCCCATCTCTGGATACCTAGAATACCGACAGGGAGAAACCAATAAAACATTCATTGTTTCAGCCAGAGATGACAAAGAAGAAGAAGGAGAGGAACTGTTTATTCTTAAGCTTATTTCTGTTCATGGGGGAGCACGGATTTCAAAAGAAAACTCAACTGGAACGTTGAGAATCCAGAAGAGCGATAATGCCAATGGTCTATTTGGTTTTACAGGAGCATGCATTCCAGAGGTAGGAAATGGTAGTTAGAATGCTAGACTAAGACATGGGAGATCCAGGTTCAAATCCTAATTCAACTGTGGAACTCATTGTATGACCTTGGAGCAGTCATTCCCTCTCAGCCTGAGCTACTTCAGAATGGGTGGGAAATGGGTAGAACCATGTTTGCCACATTGAGCTTGAAGGAATTGTAGTATTATAACAACAACAAAGATAAATGAAGCTTAAGAATGCCTCAGACCTGATGTGTAACAGTGTGAGCTATGTTTTACTCAGATACATTAAATTTAATGGCGATGACTAAATTGGGTCCATTAATTTCAGTGGGTTTATCCTGAGTAAAACATAGTCGCACAACACCCCTAAATTCAAATCTCACCTCAACCACCAACTCACTAGGTGGCCTTATTTTTCTCCCAGTCTCAGCCTGTTATCTGCAATACAGGAATAATGACATTGACCTACCTTAAGAGAGCTGTTGTAAGAATGATTGAAAAATTGTGAAAATTTTTGAAGACTCTGAAGATGTTATAAAATATTAAGGACTGTAATTATTATAATCATCTAGGGACAGCAATAAAGAGGAGAAGAAGTGATAAAGTATCTAACTAAAGAACTTGTAATGTACGGTAATACCCACTTGTAAATTACGCATAATGTATATTGGTCTTGTTGCCTGAAAATCCTTCATACCAGCAATACATCTTCTTGGGGAAAATGATGCTTCAGTTATTCAGATACTTGCAGGGATGAAATATGTAATCAGCTACTGCCATATGTTCCAGCAGTCACATGGAGCATCAGACAGAAAGACTTGAGTGGTTGTGTGTGTGTGTGTGTGTGTGTGTGTCAACCCAAATGCCCTCTCACTGTATGAAGCTGAGCTTTAATAAGCTGCAGAGGATTTTATAAGGAGCAGCAGTGACTGGAGGAACCAGTGTGATGTAATGCTACCCAATCACCATCTCTCAGCCTAACTTACCTCACGGGGTTATTGTGAGAATACAATGTGGGTGTGATCTCACATATTGCCTTGACATCCCTGGAGGAAAGGCAGGATATAAATCAAATAAATAACTACATTGTTAACTGGTAACAGGCTGCACAAGAAACTGAAGGTGTTGTGATTCTGCAAAGGATTTGGGAATATGACACAGACAATAGCATGATGAGGAATGAAGGCAGGAGTAGCAGAAGCTCTTCCACTAACTAATGACTCAAAATAGCTATTTAAGTTATATTTTGGGGCTCCTCCCCTTTATGTGAATGAACTTAGATTGTTCCAGAAATAAATTTTATTGTTTTGAATATCACAAGTGTAAAATGATGTTACGTTTTTATGCAAACCTCGAAACAAATAGCTTTCTGTTTTCTAAATATTTTACTTAATTGTAAGTCTTCTTATTTCCTTATAGGTGGCTGATGAAGGTTCTACTATATCTTGTGTAGTGGAGCGCACCAGGGGAGCTCTGGACTATGTTTTTGTACATTATAGTATCTCCCAGATCAATTCTGATGGCATTAATTACTCGGTTGCTGATTTTGCTAACACTAGTGGAATGATCACATTCCTCCCTTTGCAGAGATCAGAGGTAAATCCATTTTCTTGTTGAAGTTAATGATCTGTTGAGTCTTTGAACATTTACTTTTCCTGTATATATTATTCAGTCTTGTGTCTTGTATGTGAGGATTAGCCAACATGGTGCCCTTCAAAAGTTGTTGGACTCCCAACTTGCATCGCCTCCAGCAAGCATTGGTCAATGCCAAGGAATGAGGGGAGTTGCAGCCCAACAATATTGGGATGGGACTGCATTGGCTTTCTCTGCAGTACAGTATATGGAATAATCTGTTTGGAGGACTATAAATGTGTTTTTTAAGGAAAAGGCCAGTTATTATTAACCATTGCAGCAACATATTTGTATTTCTCAATGCAATCATTTTCATTTAATTTGTCTTCTCTGTATCCAGGTTTTGAATTTGTTTGTGCTTGATGATGATATTCCTGAGCTGAATGAATATTTCCAGGTGACTTTAGTGTCTGCTGTTGCAGGGGATGGAAAAATAGGCTCAACCCCAACTAGTGGAGCAAGCATAGATCCAGAGAAAGAAACTACCTATGTTACCATCAAAGCCAGTGACCACCCTTATGGTAATGGTGATAGATATTATTTTATTCATGTTTAGATTAAGCATAAGATCTCCACATTCCTTTATTGGTTTTCCCATTTGCTGGGTACAATTACTATCTAAGTTATTGTTTTTACTAGGTATTTAAAAACTCTCACCAAAATCCTTTTCTGTATTTGTACAGAGATGCATAAGAAATTCGAGCAGTGTATACCAGCACACTGCTTGTTCATGTCAACTCATAGTTTGTTTTCCACTTTGGTTTAATGCGGCAATGCATGCAAACAAGGCCAGAGACAACACTAACTAGAAACTATTTTCAGTGGGCACATTGGTTTAATTCAAAATCATGTGCAACCATTTAGAGGGGAAAGGAAGGGAAAGAATGACCAAATGCCGTGCTCTTGAAAATGTAGCCATGTCCAAATGCCAAATGTTTATGAATTAAACTTAGGTATTATAGACTGGCTTTAACTTAAAGCTGTTGTTATGCCTTTTTTACAACAAATGACAGACTAAGTGCTGTTGTTGTTGCTTATTGTATTTTAAAGATTGTTTACTGCATGTGTTTACTACAGCAATAAAATATTTAAAAATCCAAAACAGCATTATAGTTGAGCAACTTTTTTTTTTAAAGATTTTATTATTTTCCATAAAACAAAACAAAAACAACATTAAACATACATAAACACAATAAAAACAAAATACACAATCAACAATATAGAACACAACAATACCCTACAAAAAGAGAAAAAGAACTTATATAAACCTTACTAACTATTTATCTTTGTTTCTCTACTTTTTTTATCTTCTTAAAGGGGACTTCCCCTGGTCCCTCCTCTGTCTTCAAATACATATATACTTTTTAGGTAGCTTCATTTCTTTTCCCATTAACTCATACTCAATATCTTAATGTTCTTCCAATTTATCTAAACCAATATGTTGTAAACTTATATTCTATATCTTATCACATTCTTATACAAATAAATCTATCACATCAAAATTTCTCCTCAAACCATTATAACTAACCTTAAACTTCTAAAGCCGACTCTTTTATATATTTCTGCACAAATATTCAAACATTCAGTTTAACATGCTTAACTAAATAGTCCTTAAATTTCTTCCAATCTTGCGACACCTTCTCCTCCCTCTGGTCTCGGATCCTGGCGGTCAGGTCTGCCAATTCCATGTACTCCATCAACTTCATCTGCCATTCCTCAATTGTTGGTATGTCTTCACCCTTCCAAGTTCTTGCCAATAAAATTCTAGCCGCTGTCGTGGCATACATAAAAAAATACTCTATCCTGACTGGGTATCTCTTCGTTGGTCATGCTCAAAAGAAAGGCCTCTGGTTTCTTACAAAAGGTAATTTTCATTACCTTCTTAAGCTCATTATAAATCTTGTCCCAGAAGGCCTTTACCCCTGGACACGACCACCACATATGATAAAAGGTACCTTTCGACATTTTACATTTCCAACACACATCCGACATTTTAGAATTCCTTCTAGCTAACTTAACTGGTGTCAGATACCATCTGTATATCATTTTCATAACATTTTCTCTTAAACTATTACATAGTTGAGCAACTTTGTTTCACTGCAGATAGAATGATGAGAGTTGTATCTTGTCTCCACCAGGTTTGTTGCAGTTCTCAGTGGGGGAGCCTCCAGCAGACATTGGTGACATCATTCTTCCAGCTACCACAGCTCCCCACATTACTGTCAAGGAAGAAATTGGACATGTCAGGTTGCTGGTGGTTCGAGCACAAGGCCTGCTAGGAATGGTTCTTGTACAATACAAAACGGTTTCACTGACAGCATTCAGTCCTCAAGATTATCAGGTATGAGCAGCAGACTAAAAGAGGTGACAGATACGAATAAGCTCTCGCTGTTTCCTGTTGCTGTTGTGCATCCAATGTATAATCTTCAATCAGGAGCTTTAAAAAGTAATAATTGTATGTAACTTTTGATCAGGACATGAACACAAGGTAGTATTTACAGTCCAGCGTCCAAGCAGACATGACTGTCAATTTGGAGATTCCATGGAACCTCCACTCCTGTTACAGGGAGTCATTCATGCAACACTCAAACTTGTTCTGTGCCCTGGATACTATGAATGATGATATCCATGAGTTGGTTTGATTGACTGCATTGCACATGTGCCTGGGAATCTGAAGCAATTTCAGAAGCTTCTTATTGTCCATGCAATTTGCTTGCTGTTTTGAAGGAGGGAGGGAGGGAGGGAGGATGCCTAACCTTTATGTAGTGCAGCCAGCATATTGCGTGGCAATATCCTGTCCTCCCCGAGGAAAATAAATGACACGTGACACCAAATATAAGGTTAATGGGCAGAAAAAGGCCACAACTTTATTGGTTACAGATGTTGAGCGGTATTGGCTTAGGCATTGGATCTAACCGACCCAGATTGGTTGGTCTGGCAAGTGAGCAGGGCCGTGACTGCCCACAATTCCACTTCCTTGTGAGAGCGGAAGCGGTTTTGTGGAATCACAGTTCATTCACCATTACAGCTGAATTCTGAGAACTGGTTTCTGTCCCGGGAGGAGAGCCTGTTGGAGAAGGGAAGTGTGTGCCTCCTGGGTGAGGTAGTGGGGCGATGGTTTTTTGGGGGGATTTATTTATTTATTTATTTTTGGCTGCAAGGTTGATTGACGTTTCTGGCATATATATTGTATGAGCTTTTTTTTTGTTAACGTATATCTAGGATCCTTGAGTCATATTTCAATGTTTAGATTGTTTTTGTACCTTTATTGTTTTATTTATTATATCCTTATTGTATATATTTTTCTGTATTAGGAAATGCTGCTTTTATTTTTTAATGCTTTACTGTTGTGAGCTGCTTTGAGCTCAGCTTGGTTTCTAGAAAAGGGACATACAAATGTTCAATCAAATCAAAGTGTGATTTGGCAGGCAAGGGGTGGGGACTGTCAGAACCCACCAATTGTCCTGTGGATTCTAGTAAGCCTCCTAATAATCTCTCAAATGTGTTGGGGATGCAGGAGCAGCCAGTGGGGAGGGATGCTGTGGACCTGGCTTCCTGGTGTTATCGTGTACCAGAATGCAGGGGACAGACTAAGGTGGTGAGGTCAGGGATGGTTTAGGCATGTGCCCAACCCATTCAAACCTCTGTGCTGTCCTTCCCGCCTCACTGAGTTGGTATGTAGCGATGCTGCTGCCCGGAGGCCATGTCTACATCACTGCCTTCTCCTGCTTGGCATCTCTTGCCAACATGGCATATCTACCCTGATAAAAGCAAGCTTGTATAAATAATACAGTCTGTGTAAAGTTTATTTCTGATTATTTCTCTTTTATCAGTAAACTCATACTGATACAATGGCAAGTTTTAAGCAAAAGTATAAATAGCCTTTTTACTGCAGGGTATTACAGGCACCTTGGAATTTCTGCCAGGAGAAAGATACAAGTACATTATCGTTAACATTACAGATAATTCTATCCCTGAGCTGGAAAAGGCTTTTAAAGTGGAACTGCTGAATCCGGATGGAGCAGGTACAGGTTCATAGATCTGCTTTTCTCCACATGTACATGTTAGGTTTTTGGGTTTTTTTTTTGGAAAGTTTATTATACCCAGACCATTCGTTGAAACTTGATATTTCAAAGGTTTCCAAAGATTCACACCCCCCCAATGCATATCAACATTATTGCTGAACACAGAGGATTGTTCCATAGAAAGTTGGAATGGCTGACCACTCCAGGTAGCATGAGATCATTGCCACCTAATGGTCCACCTTAGTGCAATTCTTTTAAATGGTGGGAGATATGAAATTATATGAAGTCATAGGAGGAGGAACAGAACGTTATACTGAGTCCAAACATTGGGCCATCTAATTCAGTTTTGTTTACACTGACTGGCAGCAGCCCTCCAGGGTTTCAGGCATGGCATTTCTCCCAGTCCTTCCTGGAGATGCCAAGGTCTTCTGTATACAAACCAGGTGCTCTACCAGTGAGCTTCTACTCTAGTTGCCATGTTCATTTTAGCATCACCCAGAGCTGAAGCTACCGTTTATTAGTCACTGTTAAGCTCTGCTGTTGTGCTTGTATAAGAGCTTGGAGCACCATGAACTTCTTTTGCAGGAATGCTCATGTTGCTTCTCTTCAAGAACAGTTTCTTTTCTGTAGGTGCCACTTTGAATAAACTTAACATTCAATACCTAAAAGCATTAGGGGAGGGATTTCTTAAAGAAGCAGAAAAAGCAACGCGCTAAAAGCCAGCTAATTAATCTTTTATTTTGTGCATTTGTGTTATTGGCTTTTACAGCACCCATTATCATAGCTGTCAACTTTTCCCTTTTCTTGCGAGGAATCCTGTTCGGAATAAGGGAATTTCCCTTTAAAAAAGGGGGGAAGTTGACAGCTATGCCCATTATCCTACTAAGTTTGCAGCTGTCTCTTTTGTTTATGGGCTCTGTCATTTCAAACTTATATGCTCTTCCACTTCTAAAATATCAAGTATCTGTCACTTATGCCTCAGTACCCACAGTTGGGTGAAACAAATCAATAGTATGTGTCTCCTGTCTTCTTGGCTTTTATCAGTATCCTATAAGCTTGCAAAGCCTTTGAAAGTTTTTCAGGAATATCTTCTTCATTTGTTTTTTTTCTCCAGAGTTATGTTAAAGTGCTTTCTCTCTCCTGTGTTTTTATGTATATGTATATGTATGTGTATTTGTGTATTTCTGTGTGTGTC
Organism: Lacerta agilis; assembly: GCF_009819535.1. Classification (NCBI taxonomy): domain Eukaryota; kingdom Metazoa; phylum Chordata; class Lepidosauria; order Squamata; family Lacertidae; genus Lacerta; species Lacerta agilis. Next base: position 33,736,544 of record NC_046322.1, read on the forward strand.
CTTGAAGTTGCTGAGCTCTTTAATGAAGCCAGTGGTAGTGGTGATGGGGACTTGGACTTCTTCCTTCCTGCTGTCCATCAACGTGGTAAGCTGCTTATTCTGAATTTTCGTCTGAAGTGACTACTGAAATGTTTTTGCCATAACTGGCATACCTTGCCATTGTGTTTTCCATGAGCTAGTTGGGGTTTATTTGGCTTCAGTGATTCAGCTCACTGACAATTTCTTTGTAAATAATAATTATTTTGTGTTATTCCTTTCTACCAAATATCACCTTATAAGTCTGTTCATGTTTTTCTTGGAATTGTCCCACTGTCGCCATCAGTTTACAGGTTGGGTTGCATTTGACCTTTTATAACTTCTTCTTAGACTTACTTTGAATAATTGTCACATTTCAAAGTAAAATATAATTTGAAACTAGTATTTTGATACAGTAGCTGAAAATCTGTGCTGATACACAGTACCTGATTTTGACTGATTTGTTTTTTTTTCAGGTATTCTAGTCTAAAACTAATCACACATATTCAGAAGTTCTTTGATCATGTTGTCTTGCTGTTTTAAAAATTCATGCTTTCCTAGTTATGTCAGGAGGCAGATGTAAAGCAACAGTAGGAGAAGGGAGCCTATTATTTCCTCGCAAGTTAACTTGGAGGAACATGTTCCCATGAAATCCATTTTCAGGGCAACATTGTCACTTCCTTTTAGGAATATAATTCCTTCAAGGATTTTTAAGATAAAACGCCAACTAAAATCCCTTCCTTATTTAACTCTAATTAAAACACTTAATCTGGAGTATTGTTTTCCCCTCCCTGCTGTCTTCTCTCCAGTGATCCTTTCCTCCATTTTCATGATAGCTTATCTTCTGTATTTTCCCAAACCTTTTTTTTAAAAAAACTCAAAAATACAAGTTTTTACCACTTCTGTGTGGGTTTTTTTTCTTAGATTGACAGTACCTTCCTTGATTGTGCTATTTTTGTTTTGTTTCATACTGTTAATTCATTTTTGCAGTATAATTCTTTAAAAGCACTCCCCCCCCAAGCTGTTAAAACCAAAATGCTGTTCAATAGTGCTATGGCCAACAGCTTTGTGAATGTATGATTGGATAAATGTAAAAAAAGCCCTCTTCAGGGACAAGGGAAGGCAAACGTGTGTAAATGGAAGGGGGTCCCTCATGTTGACATCATCTAAACATTGCTGGGTCTGCTTCCTCCACTCCTGACCTTCACATATTTAGCATGAAAAGGTCTGAAGGTGGCTTGTTTTCATTTAGACTGGCAATTATAAGCCTAAAAGAAAAAACCTATACATTTTTTTTAGTTGCAAGTCTGGATAAAGTCCTATAACCCAAGCAAGTATAAGCAGGTTTACAGCCTAAATCTCTGTTAAATCGTGTTTTTAATACAGACGTACCTTCCAAGTTGAACAGAATCCGTTCCAGAAGTCTGTTCAACTTCAAAAACATTCGACTTTCAAGGCACGGCTTCCAATTGGCTGCAGGAGCATCCTGCAGCCAATTGGAAGCTGCAGAACCTGCACTGGACATTCAGCTTCCAAAAATTATCCGAAAACCGGAACAATCGCTTCTGGTTTTCGATCGTTTATGAACCGAAATGTTCGAGTTTATGAACCGAAATGTTCGAAAACTGGAACAATCACTTCTGGTTTTCGATCATTTATGAACTGAAATGTCCACTGTAATGACATTGGGAAACGGGGGGAGGGAGAGCAGCTACTCTAAGTAAATTGGGTGTCATATTCAAATGCTACCTTTGATGCTGTTGGGAAGAACAAAGAAATATTTTATTAGAATTTATAAAGTACAGGATTCCCATTGACCATTCCACACATTGATTGAAATAATTGATTCATTCAAGAGTTTGCCATTTCAGATTTTCATCTGTGCTTTTTCAGATAGTGTGTAAATCATCCCCCCCCTTTGTATCAACAGCCAGCCTGGGAATAGCATCTCACATCATAGTCACTATTGAAGCCTCTGATGATGCTCATGGTGTATTTGAATTCAGTGCCGAATCGCTTTCTGTCAATGGATCTGAACCTGAGGATGGAGGTGGAACAGTCACGCTTGAGGTCAAGAAGTTTGAGTTTACAAGATACAGCATCCCATTTAACCATGCTATCTCTAGAGCAGGGCTGGGAGGCTTTGTGTAATTTTGCAAAAAAATAAAATTTATTTAGTTGGCAGGAACACCTGATTCTGGGGGTGGGATCTGAGTGGTAGGGACTGGCTGGGGCAAAACTGCACACCTGATTTCTGACTCACTCACAGCAAGCTCTCTGATTTGACTGATACTCTGGTTCACTCGGTTTGCAAGATCCATTGGCCTCCAGGTTATTATAGCATGCCCAAGAGCTCAGTCCTTACACTAGCATGGCAGGGACTTTGATTATCTAGAGAAAAGGATTGTATAATTTGAGATGCCCATCTGGATGCTGTGCCTATGATGGTTTTCAATTTCTCAGACCTTTGTAAGCATGACACTACTCTGTGGAGGTCTGCCATGTCTAATATGTCAACAGACCTTCTATGACAACACAGATAAAGAAGACAAAGGAAGAGTTTGGGGCTGTGTGATGAATCTATACTGGTGAATCAGGTTTTCTGTTCTTTAGGGTGGAAGTAATCCTAGATGGAAGAGGGACAGGATGTATTAATGTGATTCCATGAAAGAGCATACTCAGCAAAAAAGAAAAGAAAATAGGCTCCATTTTTAAAATCATGTTTCCTTTTACAGCTTAAGTATAATGCAGGAAGTATAGCTACAAAAAAGAGTCGCACTGATGCAGCTTCAGCATTAAGAAGGAAAATCTGCATGAATGACATACTCAAAGATCAGGAAACTTCCTATTTTGCATTGAGCTAAATATTTATACCATTGCATAGAAGTCAGGGGTCAAAACAAGGGGAGGAAGAGGCAATGTGTTAGATCCGCAAGGCTGATTTGGCCTGTAAATTCAATGTACGTGGTAAGATTGTGCATGTCTGAGGGTATATCTGAGCTGCATTAAGCACCATGTCCCTGTGCTTGTGGTGGCTGCTGTTTGCTCATTCTAAATGTGTTACCTTGGTCCATATGCAGAATCTGCAATTTTACACACCACTACTCATCAACATTGAGGAGGTTTCTGCTAAGTTTAAAAAGAGCAGGTTCTGGTTGCAGCAAACAACACAGACAGCCCTGACTCAGCTACCCTGCATAAGCAAGGCAGTTGTGTTCAGTGATTTGGAGTTTGTGACATGGTTGTCTCAAATTCCTTGTGCTGCCCCTAAGTGGCCAACATGGATCTAGTTTACTGTGCTGTAAAGTGGCATGGAGCATCTCAGAATAAACAACTCTGAGGTTCTTTGACCTTCACAATGCAACAATAACAATTTACCCTTTTGCTCTTCAGGTTGTCAGAAACCATGGCGCCTTGTCCCAGGTAACTTTGCATTGGTTCATAGTGCCCGATGATACTGATGATCTAGCAGCTACCACTGGCAACATAACTTTCAATATAGAGCAAAGAAAAGCACATTTAACAGTGAAGATCTTGCCTGATGAAATTCCAGAACTAGACAAGACATTTTCAGTTTGGATAATCAACACTTCCTGTGGACGTCTTGGAAACCACACCAATGCTACATTAACAATTCTTGCAAATGATGACCCCTATGGAGTTTTAATTTTCTCTGAGAAAAACAGGCCAATCAAAGTTGAGGAAGAAGCCAAGACCATCACTCTTACAATAGTGCGGTTAAAAGGTCTCCTGGGAGTAGTAATGGTTACATATAGAACCATGGGGGATGAGGAAGAATCTCCCTATCTGCCATCAAATGTTGCCAGGGCAAGACAGGAGCAAGACTATTTGCCCATTTCAGGATTTGTAATCTTTGCCGCCAATGAAAGTGAGGCTACCATAGAGCTCCCTATTCTGGATGACAGTGAACCAGAGAAGTCAGAATCTGTCTTTGTGGAGCTGCTTCGTGTAACTTTGGTGGAAGGAGACCAACATCGGTCAAGTAAGACTATATATTTCCAGACTTGCTAGATTTCCAGCAGTAGAATATAAATGAATGTTGAAATGTCACTAACCTAGATTATGCTTTCTTGTATGAAATTATACTAAGCAATAGTATTTGCTTGTGGGGCTGCTTTTTTCATCTGCCCCCCCCCCGCAAACAAAATTTGCAGAATCTGCTTCTGATTAATGCCAGAAGCTCCATTTACTATGAACATAGATAATGCCAACAGGAATAGCAAAAAAAAAAAAAAAGTAGCTGCAAGCCAGGTAAGTTTGTCCACCTAGTAAATGACAAATAATATACACAAGTATCAATTGTGGTGAAAAGTGAAAATACTAGTACAACAAAACAAAACAACAACACCACAAACTGGCTATAAATATAAAACCAAATTTACTAGAATAATAGATAGAATATAAATGGGCTAGTAACCATTCAAATCACAAACATACAGTACTAAGGTGCCAAGTGCAAATACTGAAAAAAAGGAATGGATAAAAATACAGCTATATCTAAACAAATTGGATAAATGAATCATGCAACAAGTAGCGTGAGTCCAAACACGGAATGATAACCCCGTGCCGCCACAACGGTGAGGGTAGCACATAGGAGAATGGAGAAAAGTTCAAAAGCCATTGCCGAGGCCGAACTAGTTGGAGTGTTCTTCAATGGGTCTCGAGTTGGAAACACCAAGCCGTGTACATGGATGAATCATGAGAAAGACGAATCAAAGCCACCACCCTGATGGGAATAACGTAGGTGGGCGGGAGAAGACCTGTTTCCGGATGTATTACAGGTTTCGCTACATGCTTGATCAGTCCAAAGAGCTGCATGGTGCAAATAACACTCCAATTACAATATGTGGTAAAGCAAAGAAATTAATTATAAAACAACTGTCTCATACTATATCTTACCCAATTGTACAAAACAGGTTACTCAACATAGAGAAGATATTCACAGACACAGCTGTTTTTAAGCTGTTTTAAAACTCGTTTTTAATCAATGTTTTTATGTTTGCTGTTAGCCGCCCTGAGCCCAGTTTTGATCGGGAAGGGCGGGGTATAAATAAAAAGTTATTATTATTTATTTTTATTATATTCAAACTCATATCAAGCAGTTAAATACAATGCAGGTGTGAAGAATCAGTCATCACATGGTTACATGGTTAAAGGTGCAGGATCACTTTTATGTTACCACTAAACAATAGTGCACATACTAATTAAACTCATACATAACATGTATATTATGTATAACTGCTTGATATGAGTTTGAACACTAGCTGCAATTGGAGTGTTATTTGTACCATGCAGCTCTTTGGACTGATGAAGCATGTAGCGATATTGGTGCAATATTGTGGTATATTGATTAAAAAGCCAGTTCTATGAGACATAATGGATAGAGAAGGTTTCTTTCTAGCATTGCCAAATGGCTGATTAGATTCCTTTGCATTCTGGGACCTTACATAACTTTTATCTTGTGGTCTTTATGTGTTCGCTTTTCATATAGTTTGCAGTCTGTAACCTAGGGACATGTATCTGTCTCCATGTCTAGAAGTATGGATGCTAATTAGCCAGCTTTATTTAGAAGATTATATACAGATTTGCACTTCAAAGTTCCCCAGGTTGTCTAATTACATTTCGTTTCATTCTTGATAAGCAGAGAAGCTTCAGATATGAAGCTCTGTGGGATAATTGAACTGTCATGTATATTTCATCATATGAATCCCAGAAATAATACCATAATTGAGAATGAAATCCAGTTTCTGTTGAGCTTTGGATATGGTAGTATACACAAGAGAGGATGGATCAGACCAAAGATCCATCTAAGCAAGTGTCATGTTTCTAAAACCAGATCCATCTTGGAAGCCCACAAACAGGGCATGAATGTCATGGCCTTCCCCAGTTGCATGTCCCCAGCGTAAGGTATTCAGGGTTACACTGTCTATGAACATGGAAGTTTTGTTTTATTATGGTTCATATTTGGCACTGCCCTGTGTTATGCATTGGACTAGATATGGAAAACCTATAGTCCTCTTGTTGTTGTTGGACTACAACTCCCATGCTGGCCATGCCTGATAGAAGTTGTAGTCCACAGTCTCCAGGGGACAATCCTTGCAATAGAGGCCTTGATTGGAGATGATAATAGCATGATATCAAGCTTCTTGTTTTGCCATAACCTTACGTAACGTACAGCTATGATTATACAAGCTAAATTAAACCTTTTCAAAACCTTTTCAAAACTATACTTGTTAAGGTAGTAATAAACAGGGATCTCAGATGGCTCAAATTATTTGGTATTTCAGTTTCAGATTCTCCTCGCCTTGGATCTAAAGGGGATACCATTGCTCACATAATTATCAATGCCAATGATGATGCTTTTGGAACGTTACAGCTGTCGGCATCAGCTGTACGAGTTGCTGAAAATTACATCGGACCAATCATCAATGTCACAAGAACTGGGGGGATTTTTGCGGATGTTTCAGTGAAATTTAAAGCAGTGCCAATAACAGCAATTGCAGGTGGGTGTGAGAGAAAAAAATCAGTGATAAGGCAATAGATGTACTTATCTATATAGTTTTCTAACAAACAGCAGGAATACGGATCACACTCAGCTTTTCGTTTAACTTCTCAGCAATGCGAAGAAATAGTAACTTTGAATCATGAGTCACGTACAGCTAGTAGACATTTGCTTCCAATATTGCTTAAGCATCTTTGTCATCTCTATGTAGGGGAAGATTACAGCATAGCCTCATCGGATGTTGTCCTTCTAGAAGGGGAGACCAGCAAAGCTGTGCCAATTTATATAATCAATGATATCAACCCTGAAGTTGAAGAGTCCTTCCTTGTGCAGCTGCTCAATGAAACAACAGGAGGAGCATTGCTTGGGAGCCTAACTCAGGCAATCATAACCATTGAGGCCTCCGATGATCCGTTTGGATCTTTTGGTAAGATGAAGCTCTTAAACCTATTCTTCTAACCTTTGAGTGGCAAATGTCACAGTGGCCATTTGCTGATTTAACAAGCAGTTTCTGTTGCAAGACACTCTTCAATGAAAAGTTAAATACTACACCAGTCTTAAAACCACAAGGTTCCTTTGAACCCCCATGAGGTGCTGCTATAGATTAGTGGGTTTCATTTTACATAGGACTCCCAGGGACTTTCAAATTCCAAGGCTTAAACTGATCCCCTGTGTATTCAGTGAAGTTGGGTGACATCAGAGAAGACCAGTCAGTGACATAAACTTTCTGCCACAAAGATATGGAAAGAAAGCAAAAAGGAAGTAGCAAGACCCACCAGTGCAGGGATTAGTTGATATTAAATGTGCCAATGACTGTTCTCAAATGAAGTCAAAATGATTGCCTTTTCATGGAAATTCATCCAGGTGTGATCCTATGTGGTAGCTTGCTACATCCACTACTTATTGGCATTCTATTTCATAAATATCTCTTACAATAAAATATATATTAAAAAGCAACCTTATCCTACAAGACATTTGAAGGAAGGAAGGAAGGAAGGAAGGAAGGAAGGAAGGAATAAAAACTCTCAACTTTGCTAGTCTTCCAGATCACAGAAATCACAGTTGAAGAGCCTGAGTCTGACACAGTGAGGATAGATCTTCCAGTCATTCGTAATGCTGGAGCACTGGGCAATGTGACTGTTCAATGGATAGCCAGCATTAATGGGCAACCTGCTGCCAGTGATTTGCTGGTCTTCTCGGGTAATATTCCATTTTCACCTGGAGAAACCATGAAGAACTTGACACTGGAGATCATGGCTGATGATGATCCAGAAATTGAAGAGGTGAGTACAGCAGCCATACAACACATGACCAGAACATTCATGATTTCTGTTGTCTTGTAAGTGGTGTGTTATGTCTCTTGATTGCCTGGGAAAACCCTGGACAGGAGGCAACTTAGGCAGCTGTGGGGAGGGGGGACCTTCAGTCTCAGCAACTGCTTCATGGGGGCAAGGCTTACCAGAGATGATTGGCTGTGTCCATTAGGTCTGGCACTCCTGTGCAAAATGTGTTTTTGCTAATAAAGAGTTAATTCCAACTTGCACAGTGTGATTTATTGCTGGCTCGCTCCTGACACTGAGGAAAACTCATGGTGGTAGTACCTAGCAATCTCCCTCTAGTGGCCTGCCAAAGGATGTGGCAAGAGCCAAAGCAAAATTTGGTATGGGAAGTTGCACTGAAAACAAACTTTAGATAAATCATACTGCTCTGTTCTCATACTGCTGTACGTGGTATTTCTAATGATTTTGAATGATATCTGTTTCTAGTACCAGTAGGAATATGGAGTAAACATGGTTTCTTAATTTTGCTACACTAAACAATAAAAGGATTGGTAATTTGGTAACTGCTGTAGCATGTGTTACTCATCATGAACATTGAAAGCTGAATTGAGTTGCTTTCTTTTGTTTATACTGCATTTCTAATAAGCCGCAAATAGCCTAAAATTAGGATACTTTTGAAAAAAAAGTTTTCCAGTACTTGTTTATCATCTGGCTCAAACTGGACATTTCCCCCCACCATCAAGTTATTTCAGTGACAATCTAACATGCCTTGTAGGTTATCAGAGTGGAATTAACTCAGGCTTCCAATGGAGGTACTATTGGACCAGATGGAGTGGCAAATGTGATAATTCCAGCCAATGATAAGCCATACGGAACAGTTGCCTTTCACCAAAACTTGTACCGAATTCAAGAGCCACTGGAGAGGAGTTCAGTTGCAAACATAACAGTGAAGAGAAGGTCTGTTTAATACCTTGGTCTTTTAAATGTACTGACTGTGAATTACTCTATGTTCTCCTGCTACTGTATTGTTAGGTTTGCTTGTAAAAAAAACCTGTTTACTACTACTACTACTACTACTACAAGTGGCATACTATATTTTTTCCCGTGGTTACGCAGGGGTATGCATACCCCTAAACATTTTATGAATCTACGTTTGGCCTCATTGAAGGGCATTATTCCAATAGGAGTAGGAAAATGAGAGTACTCCTAAACATTTTTAAAGGGGAAAAAGCACTGCTTATAAGACAAGTGAGCACATGGGGAAAAGTGGATTTAAGACTGAGACCAGTCTTATGATCTTACATCTGTTTAAACTGAAATGTGTGAGATGCAGTTGATAAGAATTGGGAAGACTAAGGGAAGCTCTTGAAGGAGGTCACAGAAGAAAGACTTGCAGCCCAAGCAGGCATCAGGAACAGGTTTGCTTGTTCCAATATTTGTTTACTCACCAGGAGAAGTCAACATAAATGACTTAGGATTTAGACGTGAAAATGATACACTCTATAAGCTTGTTCTTCACACTTTCATTCTCTCATCCCATTGCCACTTCTTGCTTTCCCACTTTTCTGTGTTGAAGTTGCATTTTTAAATAAATGAGAGTCGTGATAGTTTTAAAAGTTGTATTTAAATGATGAATATTTTTGCAAAAAAAATTCTTATTTATAAATATTGTAACTAGAGAAACTGTCACAATTAACACAACCTCCTTATCACAATTTGTAGTGGTGGAAGATTTGGTCGGTTGCAGATTTTCTACAGCACTTCTGAAATTGATGTTGTAGCTCTGGCAGTAGCCCAAGGCCTGGATGTGCTGTCCTACTATGAAGCTGCTGTGCAAGGAATTCCAGATACAATTGAGATGACCAAAGTCAATGTTTCAACTAATGACTCATTGTACACTTGTGCAACTTTATGCCTGAAAGAGCCAGCATGTTCAGCCTTCACCTCTTCCAATGCCTTTGGAATTCCTTCATGCATTTGGGTGGCAGCTTGGGATGGCCCAGTAACCAACAAGTCAGGATTCTGGACATACAAGAAAAACCTTACCACCGTATCCTCTCTTTTTAGTACACAAGCAATTGCAGGTAGTGACTATGAGTCTGTTACAAGGCAGTGGGTGATTATGGCCGAAGGAGTGGAGTTTGCAAATCTCACAGTTACCATACTTCCTGATGATTTTCCAGAAGTGGATGAGAAGTTTGTCATTTCTCTGTTAAGGGTTGAGCTACTGAACATCTCTGCCAGCATTGAAGATCATCCAACCATAGGACAACCAAACACCTCTACAGTGGTCATACTAATGAACGGAGATGCCTTTGGTGTGTTTGTGATCTACAGCATCAGCCCCAATACAACAGAGGATGGTCTTTATGTAGAAGTTCATGAATGGCCTCAGAACACCGTGCAGCTAATGATACACAGAACGGAAGGTAGTCTGGGACAGGTGATACTGGAGTGGAGCATAGCTGGTGGCACAGCTACCCCAAATGTGGATTTCATAGGTGAAGGGGAAGTCCTGATTTTTGCAGAAGGTAAGAAGTTTGGGATGCGCTACATAATAATAGCACAATACATAAGAACACAAGAAGAGCCAGCAGTATCAGGCCAATGACACATCTAGTCCAGCTTCCTGTTCTCACAGCCAGATAGATGCCTGTGAGAAACCAGAAAGCAGGATTTGAGCAAAAGAACACTCTACTCTCCTGCGGTTTCCAGCAACTGGTATTCAGAAGCACTGCTGCCTCCAGCTGTGGAGCCAGAGCATAGCCATTGTGGTTCTAACAATCAATAGCTCCGTCTGTTGTACAATCACTGTCCTTCATGGCTAGCTTCAGATCAACACTGAGTGAAGGCAGGCCAGGGCCTACCATTAGGTAGAATGAGGCAACTGCCGCAGACAACAAATACTGTAGAGCATGGAGTGGCAAGGAGGTGCCAAAGGACAGAGTTGTGTGTGCCATGTGGCCTGCCCTGCACCCCACAAAGTAGCCTGCTGCTTTCTTGGGTACAGCAGAGGACACCCATCACAATTATATGGAATATAGTAGGCATCTTTGTCTTTTGCTTAAGCCAGCCAAAAGTCTTGGGCCAGCCCTGGCCGAAGCCTGTGTGCTACACAGAGCAGGGAGCAGACACATTCTTTCTTCTTAAACCATAGTTTAAATACAATGAGTGTATAAAACATTGTGCAAACTCATCAAATAAAGAGGTGTCATCTGAGGTGTGTAATCTCAAAATGAATCCATATCTCTCACACCCCCACCCCAAACAGGCAATAATATTTCCGTTTCCTCATGGAATATATTCATGGGTGAACTGGTCTTGTGAACAAGGCAATTCAGCCTTGCAAAATTTGAGCTGGCTCATATGTCACGGTTGATCATTCTCCACAAGGTAGTAAATTTTTGATCAGAAAATAGTTTTGTTTGATTGTATATATTAGCAGATATGGCCAATATGAAGATATTTATTTGGTTGAAATATATATACCTCGTCTTTTACTGAAGATCCTGAGGAAGCTTGCAGTGTGTTTAAAATGCAATAAAATAGATTAGTCTGGATGACTGAAGCTCTCACTGGGTTGGGACTCTGTGACAAGGAGAGTAAAAGGAAACAACTCAGATCACTAATCAGCAAAGGTAAAATAAATAAATATGTTAAATAGTACCATGAACTGAATTTGCTCTGCTGTTCAGTTTTTGTTTTAAGCACTGGGATGATCACTGCTGAAACAGTGGTAGCACTGCTTGCGTAAAAGCCTTTCATTTCTTTTGTCAGGTGAAACAAAAAAGACAATCACATTGACAATTCTAGATGACTCTGAACCCGAGGATGACGAAAGCATTATCATCAGTTTGATTCACACTGATGGTGGCAGTCGTATTCAACCCAGCTCAGACACGGTCACTGTGGTTATTCTGGCCAATGACAATGTGGCAGGAATTATTAGCTTTCAGACATCTTCAAGATCTGTTATCGGTCATGAAGGTGGGTTCCTCTCCATTTTCACTACTCTTACTCTGTGTGCTATCAATCCATTTGCTTATGCTTTCTCTCAGTAATGGCTTGCTTTGATTTACCACGTAGGCTGAAAATAGGAAAGGAAAATTCTGAGAGGGTCTTTAGCCACATATATCATTTATTTCTATAGTGCATCAGAAATCAAACAAGCAATAAACTTTTTAAAAAATCCCTAATGAGGAAAGAGGAGAAACAATTTCATTGTCCACTATTTTGTAGAGATTCAAGGTCAAACTAGACATGATGCAAAACATATCTCTGCATTTAATTTGCACACTTTGCTAAATGCAAATAGCAGCCTTGCCAGGCCACGTGTGTTAATTATTGGGATTACAACAGGTGGGAAGGGGAAGTTTTACCCTTTCCTCATCTGCTCTGGTCCTGATGAAAACCACTTTTCTGGAAAAAATAATAATCTATATTTGGAAGAAATCCATCATGGGTGCCAATGGGATGAATTCTTTGTAGAAAGCATTTTCCTCAGAACTTGCAACTGGAGAGAAAATGGCTAAATCCACCTTCCTTACCTGCTGCAGTCCTGATAATCATCAATCCCACTAGGGACTTCTATTTGCAATAAAATTAAATGCAGGGATTCATTTGACATCTACTTTGGTCCCAGTTCATGTGCAAGCCTCTGTTTAAAAACCCCATTCAATTTCTTTATCTCTTTCACAACAAATTCTGGAAATATTATATATATATAAATAAGCTAGGCCACTTAAGTGTTAGTAAGGACAGATTCATGGCTCTTCAATGGCACGTGAGCCAATCTACTACAATCCAAGTGTTTCCTAGCAAGAATAGAGCTTGTGCAGTTTCCTTACTTCCAGCAATATTCAGCCATTTACCTGGGCCATGTGAGACTTTCCCACTTTCCTGAACACTTTTGCTTCTAGGTGACTCCCATTGATGTTAAGAAGGCATTCTCCCATGGTGTTGCTATGCTATGCCTATGACTGGAATCTCTTTCCTTTGCTGAAGGCACTGAGTAGCCAGGTCTTTATATTTGATTTGCTGTAAGAGGATTTTGTTTGCAGCTGTCTGTGACCCTTAGGTATATTAATTGTTTAATTTCATTATGGATAATCAGTACAGTTAATGCACTCTTGGCTGTTTTCTAACAATAATGACAGCAGTAGCTATAGACTATTATACTTAAAAGGAGTATTTCTAATCCATAAGGAAGAGCATTCTTAATTAGTGGCAAGGTAACAGCATCCTATGTTAGCTGTTTGTACAGTCTCTTGAATTCACAGTGCTACCCTAGACCACTTTAGCCAATGGATTAAGTCAATGGGATTTGTTTCCAATTTACTATGCTTTTGGCTTCATGCCAACTCCTTGGAGCAAATCTACAGCCAGTGCCTCTGATCATCATCAGTGGTATACAAACAGAGGTGGTGGCGTACCAATCCTATACATGCATACATTGTACTCAAACTTACTTCCAAGCAGACATGTATAGAATTCCTTGTCAAGCATATGAATGAAAAATAGCAATATTATGTTGCCACTGGTGGAAATTAGTCATGTGTATTAAATGGTGAACAAACTAATGTGAGATTGACATTCCTAAGTGCACACCCTCTCCCCCTGCAATGGTTGGAATTGACCAAATATTGTTTTGTTAGTATTTAAAATGTGGATGGGGGGACCTGCATGCCTCTTTCATGTTTTTGATGCATTTTCTGGTACAGTGCTGCCTTCTCTTGGAAAGAGCGACAGTAGCTGTTAAGCAAAAATCTGCATGCATTAGATGCACTTTTACTAAAGGTTCTGCAGGCCCTGTTATATCAACTGCCTAATCTATGTATATATCTCTTGTATGTGAAAGGTCATCGTTACCGTTTTTGGGAAGTTTTCACATAGGTCACCATTGTTGATTCTGTGCTGCTGTATGCTTGAGCTTTCTTACTTTTCTTTCCCGCATTAATGGCTCTCATGAACATGTCAAAGCAGCTGTAATCTGACATGCTAAGAAGAGCCATCAATGAGCACAAGGAATTAACACAAACTGTATGGTGACCTTCATGGAGTCTGTTTGCCACCAACTACGTTTTCTTCACACACACACAGACACACACACACACACACACACACACACACACAATGTACTGTGGAGCTGAATAACTTTTTGTTACAGAATTTAGAGACCGTAGTGAACATTTAGCTTCCAGGTTCTAAAGTTTTAAGAGTACTTTAGCTTTATCCAGACACGTTCATTTAAAAAGAATAATCAGCAGATATTCAAAAAGTTCTGAAATGGCTAAACATTTCCTTTGGTGTCAAGCTTTCATTTATATTAATTAGTGCTGGGGGTCATCAACATGTTTCCATATTAGGAAAATCCAGCCCATTTAAGGTGCTCCCTCCCTGAAACAGGCAGAACCTAACCTTATTACTCATCCAATCTGCCATCTTGGTTGCACTTACAGTTTCCTCAGTTCTTTACACCTATCTCAGAGACCCACCTTTCTACTGCTTCCAGCACTAACCTGTTGTGATGAGCATCAACCCATGTTGATGAAGGAATGAAGGTCACCATTCTGTCATCAAGTGATGACTTTATCCTCAGATTGTGTATCCTAAAGGAATTCAGCTGAAGCAGGGGGAGCTATTCTCGAGAAATGGTTTTGAGGACTGCAGGCCATGATTTCGGAATTATGTAGATGACAGTTTTTTAAATAATAATAATAATAATAATCCCTTCCTTCACACTATCTTTCAAAAACACACTCCCTTTATCCATTAGAATGAGGGAATTCTTAACATGTGCCCTTGTAATTCTACATTGCACAATACTGTTTCCAGTGGTATCAATCTTAGGTGTAATAAAAGCAGATAAAATGTCATCTCCTCAAATGATTGCACTACACACCAAACTTGGCCATGTGCCCCAAGATTTCCACTCATTCAGTGGGGACTTCCCTATCTCCCATTTTATTCTGTTATGCCATGTATGATCAAGTTGAGATTCCTGCATTACAGGGGGGTTGCACTAGATAACTCTTGGGATCCCTTCCAACTCTGCAATTCTATGATTCTCTCCTCCCCTTGTTCTAGGGGTTTCCCCAACCCTCTGAAGCAGATTTGGGGGTGGTTAGGATATGTGGGGTGGGGGGGGTGAACAGTGGAAAGCCCCATTGCACATGTGGAAATCTTTGCATGGACAGGATGCATTAATTGGATAGTGCTAGTTACCATGGTCCAATACTGCCATCATTAAAGGACTGGAAGTAGCCTGTAGAGGCTTTGATTTTTATTATATCTCATGTATATGAAAATCCATGGACATGCTCATTGTCATGCAAACACCATCAGACACATTGAGGACTGTTCCTGACATCACATGTTTTAATTTCAGTCTTAAAAACACCTGTGACTGGACAGTGCCCAACGTTGTTCATATTTGTAATGTCAGAAGGGCCGAATGTAAACATGAAATCTGATCTCAACCACCATCTGATGTGGTCTTCTTTTAAACAATTAGCCAGCTACACTCTGTATCATAATGTGTTTTATTACGAATAATATAAAATAGTGCTGTAAAATGGTGTGTTGAACTATATTGAATCTTATTTGTGCATTTTGCTATTGTAGGCTTTTTTTACACACATATTCAATAATATAAAAACAGTTCATAACAATTACACTTGCACAATAGGATGCTCTATGTTTCTAACGTGTAAAATAAATGTTCTCTACTATATTTACATCTTCCTTCCTTTGACCCATGCAATACTGTATGTACTGGCAAACTGAAACTTTGCTCACCTGAAAAAATGCAGTAGTAATACATAGGCAGCATAATTGTGACAGGACCATAGGTTTTCTGCAAGTCAAAACCATTATTTATTTATTTAAATTAAAAGGTAAATTTTGCATGTTAACTTTTTGTGCATGCCACTGTGTATACAGTTCTTGGTTTATTTATTCACATCAGTTATACCTCTTTGCTTATTTCAACATAGATGCTAATTCTTTACAATATCAGAAGGGGGTGGGGAACAATTTTACTATCTGGGCAACATTAACCCATGTTGTCCTATTAGCAAAACTGTACTCCATCAAAACCATTGTCATGTCCATGCAGAAAACTTGTGTTCCTGGCATATACTTCAAGTCTTATATATATTACATGTACATTAGATGTGTATGCATTACACCTATACTTATATTCACATACTGAAGTATGAATGAGCAATATCTGTGCACGTGATATGTCAAACACAGGTAACGATTAACTTTTTGTGAACTCTTCCCTCTGAATTCAAAGAAAATTGTAACACTGATGTTATCATGTAAGTTTTAACTGAAATAAATGGAATTTACAGGTAATTACAAGCATTTTTCTGCATGCATTGTGTAACATTCCACTACAGTGCAATGTTACATTATATGTATCTTTCTTGTAAAAACTACTTTAAGTAATCACATGAGACAGCTAGTACATACAGCATTTATTTTTTCTTTTAGTTGACAGGAGTTTATTTTTCTCCCTCTTGCTGTTTTTTTTTTTTTTTTTGCATGTTCTGGTGGTAATTTGCTTTCAGTTGTGTTTATACTTAAATTCTTTGCATGAATTTATATATTTCCCCGCTGCTTTCTAAAGACAGATTTTCATGATTTAGCATTCCGACAAATCTGGGTCTTTTTTCACTAAACTAATTCATTAATAGGGTGTCTAAAGCAAGGCTTTCTATATATATATACCTGAGATTTTGGTTTTTTTTTTTTTTTTAAGGATGCTACTGTGATTATTTCCTTTACAGTTTGCATGCTTCAGGGTCTTTTAAGAGCAATTCCAGCAGTGGAAACAACTCACCAAAAACTTCTCATGCACATTTGCCATTATAATGACTTGGAGCTGCTTAAGAGCACTTGGGTATACTTGAAAAACTTCTGTTTGCTGCACTGTACAGGAGAAGTTCCCGGTGGGTTATACACAAAATTTGCATCTCTTTCCTTGTGGTTACTATTGTGTTCTGCTTTCTTTAATTCCTAGGAGAGTTGCTGTCGTTTCATGTCCTAAGGACTGCCCCAGGAGCAGGGAATGTCACTGTTGATTGGGAAATTGTTGGGCCCCACTTGGAACATAATTTTGAAAATGTTTCTGGCATGCTCCTTTTTTTGGAGGTAACTACAAAATGACTACATAAAGAGGAAGGGTGAATGGCTGCAATTAGGCACAGCAGATTGCTTTCCTTATCAAATTGCTTACTTTACTGTCTTAGAAATCCAGTGCAAAGCTCTTTATCAGGGTAGGGATCGAGTGGTTTGGATGCCAACCTGTTTCATCCCATCCAGCAGAATATCATGGAACTTCTATTGCCACATTGGCCTTGTTCTGAGAATAAATTGTAAGAAAGGAATTTCTGCCTTTGTCCAGAGTCAAGTTCTATTTCCATTGAATGCTGTTCACCAGGGTTGGAGAGCCTATGGTTGCATGTGGATGGGAGCCCAGAGAAAGCAGAAGGGGGGAGGGGGGCAGGTAACTGAAATGGATGGAGTAAAGAAAGGAGGAGAGGGAGAAAGCCTTCTGTAAGCAGTCAGTTTAGAGCCCTTGTAACAGTGATCTCTCCCTCTCCAAGCAGGAAGTCTGCTGGCAGAAAGAGAGAAAGATAAAATGGAGTTGCTCCACCCTGCTGTTAACTCTGGCTGCTTCCAGCAGCAGTATGTGTGCCTGACATATTATCCCCAAGGGTTTGTGGCGCTTGAAAGTAAAAAAAAAAAAAAGTTCCCACTTGTGCTGTGCAAGATGCTACAGTACCAGTCCTGCCTTGTGGTAAAACAGCTACAGGAGATATGGGGCTGTTGTCATCTGTAATGGAACTGAAGATGTCTTAACTGTTTATAGTACTCAGTTGTCCATTGCATAGTGGTTCACTGTTTTCTCCCTTAAATAACAGGGATCACTGAATGCAACATTTTATGTTCACTTGTTGGATGACCATATTCCTGAAGAAAAAGAAGAATATCAAGTGATTCTGTACAACGTTAGAACTCAAGGTAACATCAGGTCACAATGGAGAAACAGCAAATTAGGGCTCATCTGCACATGAGTGCTTATTACTTGAGCACTCAGCATTTTGTGGTTTACATGTATTAACAGATTCAGCAGAATGTATTAAGCACTGTGTCTGAAGTGATGTGATGTGCTAGTGATGTTTTGTCTGTTAGTGCTTGATTTGTGATGTCACAAAGGCAAGTGATCACATCATAGTACAGTGATCAGGTGAGGGATATGTCTTTGTGGATGTTGATGGCAGTTGCCCGGGAACTGCAGAGCAGCAGGGAAGGACACTGGCCTCTGCCCTAAGGACCACTAGGAGGCTGCAAACTCTGCCTCCCAGGTGGAACAGCCTGCTTTGACCTTCCCTGCCAGCCCTAGAAGGAACACTTATAAGAACTTTGACTTTAAGAGATAGTGCTTGACTTAAATTATAGAGTTTGCAGCATCTTCAAGAAACAACTAAACTGATATTTGGGCTATTTAAACAACAACAAAATATCGTGGGCAACTGTTCTGATTAACATGGTCTATTGATTTTGTTTTCCAGGGGTTGCTGCTTCTGGAGCGGCTATGTTGGATAGCCAAGGCTATGAAGCAGTTTTGACAGTAGAGGCGAGTGATGAACCACATGGAGTTCTGAGTTTTGCTTCTTCATCTAGAGTTGTTTTGGTACAAGAGGGAAATAAAACCATTCAGCTTTTCGTTAACAGAGAATTTGGATCTCTAGGTTGGTATGTGGAGTGGGTTGGGTTCTAAATTAATTTTATGTATTTAATAATGTTTGCATGTCTGTGTGTGTACCCACACATACACACACACACACCTTTTTACTAGCTCAGATGGGGAACCTCCAGCCCATGGGAAGAGCGGGTGGGGTGAAGAGATTGTGTGAGGGCGTGACTGACTATTTTTGCTCTGGCTATATTGCTGTCTGCTTTAGCCCCATCCATAGTTGGCAGATTATCTCTAAGGGCACCACCACCAATGAATTGCGATGGAATATTGTATCAGGGTGGAGATGGAATTGGAATATCTGGAAAGAAAATGTGTCTGAAATACTGAACAGGAGCAGATTTTAGTTGTTGAGTGTAAATTACTGTTTTTTTCATAAATTTGTCACATACGTAAGTCATTTTACCTACCTCTCTCTTCCACAAGAATATATGGAATTGACAAGAGTTATTTATGTCTCTTCATGTTTCATCTCCCTTGATTAGAATTATAGCTGAACTCTTTTCTTTCACTAGGTGTTATCAATCTCACCTATGCCACAGTTCCAGGATTTCTTGGCATAAGGAATCAAACCGACGTGATTTTGGCTGAACCAGGAGTTGATTACATACCTGTATCGGGGTCACTGCTTTTAGGAGAAGGTGAAACATTGGCTACCATAAATGTTACTATTCTAGAGGTAAATAGTAATTCCGTTCAACACCAGAAAAAAAAATGATTCTGATGGATGCAGGATTTAGGCCATAATATTTTAAATATAACAGAGTCATATTTATGCTATGTATATTTTATTGCTGTATGGAGGTAATTGTAGATGCAACCACCCACCCATGGTTGATAAGTCATGAGGAACAGTTACAAACAGAGATATGAGATGCATACAAGTGAGATCAACTGGTTTATTTGGCTGCAGTCACAACCAGTGTGATGTGATAATGGATCACTACACATTTTTCATTTTCAATCTCTTGGCTACACTATGCAGCAAATCTTCATTGACAGAACCAGCTCTTGTCACTGTTACATCATTTTAAATTACATCATATATTATTTTACATATGTTATGTGAAGACCCACCTGAGGGCAGGTAATTAATTATCTTTTGGGAGAGAAAACTCGAACCACCTTGTGTAATAAGTGTTCTAAGGCAGGGGTGGGAGCATAAGGAATGAATGTCTGATACCTTGCTCCTCTCAGTTTTGGCTCTTGCCCCACCTACCACTGGCATTTGACCCCCTGAAGGTTCCCTACCCCTGTTTTAGCATGTTAAAGAGGGCCTTCTTTGATTATTCTTGAAATGCATGTTAAAATACAATAGCATGAGTGTTTATTGTATTTCTGTTTTTCAGGATGATGTACCAGAGTTACAAGAATTCTTTCTGGTTAATCTTACATCTGTGGAACTTATCATGCGTCCTTTGACATCTTTCCCTCCCAGACTTGGTATACATTTCACATCTTTTCATTAGTGCCACATATATCCAGTAATATAAGCAGTGTGTGACTTGGATATATTTTCTTGCACTAACTTTTATAAATATGAAAGCTTTCAAAATACTTTTCGGTGTGCATCAAACAGCACCTTACATTAAATGCATTGCATTCAAACTGTATTTGCATTTAAATACATTTAAATACAGGTAGCCTTGGTAGGAAGGGATGCGGGTGGCGCTGTGGGTTAAACCACAGAGCCTAGGGCTTGCTGATCAGAAGGTCAGCAGTTCAAATCCCCGCGACGGGGTGAGCTCCCGTTGCTCAGTCCCTGCTCCTGCCCACCTAGCAGTTCAAAAGCACGTCAAAGTGCGAGTAGATAAATAGGTACCACTCTGGTGGGAAGGTAAACGGTGTTTCCGTGCGCTGCTCTGGTTTGCCAGAAGCGGCTTAGTCATGCTGGCCACATGACCCGGAAGCTGTACGCCAGCTCCCTCGGCCATTAACACGAGATGAGCACCGTAACCCCAGAGTCGGACACGACTGGACCTAATGGTCAGGGGTCCCTTTACCTTTTTAAATGCCTTGGTAGGGTTCTTGGTAGAGAAGTGCAGCAGTGGCTCGTCGGTTGGGGTGCAATACCTACGTTAGGTTCTTGGCAGGCAGGTCACTGTTGCTTACTGAAATGGCATGCGGCAAAGGCTGGGCTGTCAGTATAGTGCAAATGCACCAGCAGGAGCCCCGGAGCGTGTGTCCACTGCACCAACCTCCCTACCACTTTACCCTTCCCCCTTCCACCTGACCAGCCTCTTCTGGGAAAGTGTTAGCAATGTACTCAATTCCCCATCTATGTTGTGATAGTGAGGCCAAACTGTTTTGTGAAAAAATGCAAACTGCCCATTCTCCATAATTTCCTCTCACCAAAGCGCCTTCTTTGGAGCTCTTAAGTGTATATGCCACAAGGCCCGAGAACTACAGACCTATGCCACACACTCTTTCATTTGAGTTGTGTTATCCCTTTGTGGTTGGGTGTTGGGTTGCATGATACCATATGCTCTGACATGATATGGAGTGACTGTCATTGAGTTTTCTGCACCAGATCCAGGACTAGGAGTGTTCTGTTGGCATATAAGTAGGGTGGGGTTTTCAAAGATGTAGCTGATACGCGGTGGCATATCTACCGTTCCATTGGTGCAGTTGGGCTTCCTTTAAATCCTCAATCCCTCTGTATAGCATTGCATCCTTAGTCCCTTTCAGCAAGTTACTGACTTGGGCATGGACTGAGTCTGTACTTTCAGTACTCCTAATGCTTCTGGCTGTTTCCAGTATACCTCTAATATTTTATGTTTGACTTCCTTTATTTGCATGTCTATAGACTTGACTGGGTTAATTCATTACAAACTTAAAGGTAAATAGAAAAATATATTGTAGTTCACTTGAGATGTGTATTCTAGAGGTAGCATAGAAAATATTTAGACTTGTGGTATAATTAGATGTCTCTGTCCTATTGCCTTCATTCAGTAAGGACAATGCATCTGCATTCAGAATTAATCAACCCCCATACTTTGTAGATAGATGTTGTTTATTGACTTTGGTTACTCATAAATATACAAATATAGTAATAAATATCCACTGTTCTCGAAACATTTGTGCATCATCCAGAAATCTGAACAGTGCTTAAAATATTATGTGATACTAAAACCTATTTTATCTGTAGATGTAGATGGTTTAGCAGCACAGGTTATTATTGATGCAAATGATGGAGCAAGAGGAGTAGTTGGCTGGCAAAACACAAAGTAAGTCTCATCTTCAGCTTATGTTTGTTTTCAGTTGTTTGAGCACTGAACTGTTTCCTCTGGTGTTACACAGTTGATAGTTTTGAGCAGTCAAGGTCCAGATGAATTCTAGATAAAAGCTATGATCCAGTGGATCAGATACTCCAGAGTATCCTGATTAATCTAAGAGTTTTCCCTTGGAATTTGCTTCCCTCAACTCCTCAAATGCTACTTATAGTCTCCTAAGTTCAAATAGCAGGTTAGGCCCTTTGGAGTTCCTATAGCTATATGTGGGAGCCACTGTGTTATACCTGGGAGATCTTGGTTGAAATCCTCACTCAGGCACTAAATTTTCTGACTGATGTTGAGGTGTGGGTGTGGGAACTATGCATGCTAAATGGAATAGATAGATAGATAGATAGATAGATAGATAGACAGACAGACACACACAGACACACACACGTGTGTGTGTGTGTGTCTGTCTGTCTATCTGTCTGTCTGTCTATCTATCTATCTATCTATCTATCTATCTATCTATCTACCTATCTGGGGATTGGACCTGGGACATTCTGCTTGCAAAGTGAACACTGTACCCCTGAGCTATTGCCCTTTCCCAAGTACAGTGGTACCTCAGGTTACATACGCTTCAGGTTACATTTGCTTCAGGTTACATACTCCGCTAACCCAGAAATAACGCTTCAGATTAAGAACTTTGCTTCAGGATAAGAACAGAAATTGTGCTCTGGCGGTGCAGCGGCAGTGGGAGGCCCCATTAGCTAAAGTGGTGCTTTAGGTTAAGAACAGTTTCAGGTTAAGAATGGACTTCCAGAACGAATTAAGTTCTTAACCTGAGGTACCACTGTATATTAGTGTCCATAACTAAAGTATTTTTGCAACAAGCTCCTCAGCTAATCCCCATTTTACCAGCATATCAGTTGTTGTCTATAAAGTTAGGGTTGCCATATTCCCAAAAGTGAAAATCCTGACAGAGTTGCTGAGCTGCCTGATTCCTAGATGTGTCTGGGGAAACCCGGACGTATGGCAGACCTAATAAAGTATCTGAATATTGCCAATGAAATCATAAACTTGTTGTCAGTACATATAATTGGGAAGGGCTGTACTTCTTTTCCCCCAACAGTTTTGAAATAAGTGAACTAAATGGAAGTTTGACATTAGTGGCATTCCGGGACCGAGGATCTTATGGTAAAGTGTCCTTGTTCTTGTATGCTCAGAATCTGGAAGCACATCAAGGGCTGGATTTTAATTTTTCCTCACAGGTAAGAACTAACCTTAATAAAAAAAAAGTACCAGCCAGCTAATTTGTACCAGCCAGCTAATTTGTTTGAGCAGTGAAATATAATCAGACAACATGCCTAGTTAGAATTCTTAAATTTTAGGGCTGGAAGGAGAAGAAAGGAGAACCGAGACTGCTTTCTAGAAGGGAAAGGAAGCACAAACATATTGACAGGTTAATAATAATAATAATAATAATAATAATAAAAAATCACATATGGAACCTTTTCATATGGTGAGCATATATAGTATGAACATGCATGGACATAAGAGAGGAGGGGGATCGAGCCCACTAACAACCTCTGGGCATTCACCCAAAGGTCAGAACAGACCTATTCATGTATGCTCAATCCACCATATAATCAGGAACCATGAGAAAGGCAGGTTTCACAGCTGCATGGAGAGAGCTTGTAAGTGTATATATTATATATAGACATGTAGGTTCAGTTCTGACCTTCATATAAGTACTTGGAAGTGAGGATGAGAGCCAGATAGGATCACATTCCTGAACTCCACATGTGCCTTGAATACTCATTCGCCATCTGAAAAGGATTTATAATACCTTCAATACTTACCACCACTGGTTTGGAAAAGTCACCTAAGATTTGCATCTTTCTTCCTGTCTTTATTTGTTGAATTTTTATGAAGCATTGAATTTTGAAATGTTCTAAAATACCGTGTCATTGTGTTTTGTTGCTAGACACTTTATTTTGCTGATGGAGAAAGGTATAAATATGTTGATGTTATGATTTTTGATGATGAGATTCCTGAAGGGGATGAGAGATTCCAGCTTATTTTGACAAACCCATCCCTTGGATTAGAGTTAGGCGAAAACACAACAGGTAACATTAACTAATCTTAAAACTAGTTCTGTATGTTGTGGTTACAGAATTACCGGTACATTGTGCAAACCATAGTTAGCCCCAGTGGATAATTATGTGTTTTTCCTCAAGTCTGTTAAATTCCAACAAGAGAATTAGCCAGCTACCAACACTGTTTAATATTTGTGGGACAAGAAAATCAGCAGCAAACAATCTGTGGTATTGTTTTGCAATTAGTTGAAGAAATAGTAACATAGGAGCCTACACTTAAAAAACCATTTGTAATAAAATCACATGTTAAATGTTGAACAAAGGAAAACACATACTTAATAGTTGATTCTAAGATCCAGCATTATTTTGGGGTTTTATAGCAACACATTTGCATTTTTGCTCCTGTATATATGGATAAGATTATCCTAGATGAATTTTAATAATTGCATTCATTTTCTGTTCAAAGCCACTGTTACCATCCTTGCCAATGATGATGGCCATGGAGTTTTGTCCTTCAACAACAGTGAACATTTCTTTCTAAGGGAACCATCAGCACTATATTTAATGGAAAGTGTTGCAGTACTAACCATTATCAGGGAACCTCCTCAGGGAATCTTTGGAACTGTGACTGTCCAGTATCTTGTGAGAGAGATAAATTCTTCTGAAGCATCTATAGATTTGACTCCATCACAAGGCTATATTGTTCTAGAAGAGGGAGTCAGATTCAAGGTAATAAGCAGGTAGTTATTACAAAATGGAAGAAATGTTACTTGGTTTCATATAGGGATGAGGAAGAAATTCCTATTTTAATGAGAACCTATACTTATTGTTTTCTGAACCAATATGCAAAACAAAACTTTGCTTTCCTTCAAAATTGACACATCTCCAAATTTTACAATGCAATTTTCTAACCCAAAGATGTGTTACAATAAACCGTATATTAGGGGAAAGTACAGAGTAAAATGCTTAGATTAGCAAAAAGTAATTCAAAAACAGGTTTTTCTATTTTTATATGAAAATAAGATTTCATTGTCTGAAATGTTACAGTCCAGAATTCCGCCATTTTAGTATGTGTAATGTGTAGTACAGTTCCAATATAATATAGTGAAGTTGGCATCTAGCTACTTTCTGTTTTGAAAATTCATTTTCATTGTCTATGCAATAATTTCACTCTATACATTTGTTTTCTCTTACAGACTTTGCATATAACTGCCATACTAGATACTGAACCAGAAATGGATGAACATTTTGTTGTTACCCTGTGCAGTCCAACAGGTGGAGCCAGACTGGGCACAAGAGTAGAAACCTTTATCACAGTGTTGCAGAATCAAGCCCCATTGGGACTTTTCAGTATCTTCCCAGTTTCAAATAGGTATACCAGCAATGCCTTCACAGTAAATGCCACTTTTTGTTTGTGAATAGGATATTGTCCTTCATTTTATGTTGGTTCAGTTATTCATTTTTAAAAATTTATGTTAAAATACTGATAAATGTAGATGCTTATAAACCCGTAAGTCAAATATATCTGAGATATATCATTAAATACACAACTATAAACACTGATATCATTACATATATTTTCATTTTCATAACTCAATTAACTCTTATCAGCTCTTAACAAAACCAACTGTGTTTTGTTTATTACCTCCTAATCCATAAATTTCACTCACTTTAGACAATTGTGCTAGCTACCATACCTTGATAATCTATTCTTTAATAGTAGATGTCTTTGGATTCTACCAGTGTTTTGCATCTAACTTTTCTTGTAGATGTCCATGAATCTGTTTACTAAAGAACAATTCTGTTTTCATAAAAATACCTTAGAAGACCCAAAGTAAGATGATGGGAGTTATGACACTTCATAGTTCGTCATTTTATTAATTGCATTTACAGGGTGGGATCCAGAATATCCCTTGCATGAACAGACATGCTCCTTCCATTTGAGGAAAATAATGAAATCCAGAGGAAGCTCCCACAGGAGGAAGGGGGAAAGGGAATTTTTTTAATTTTTATTTTTGCTGATTCCCAGCCTGTACCACCTCACACAGCTTTCCTTGTGGCATAGGGGACAACAAGGGAAAGATGAATCAGGAAAAAATGGTCCCCTCCTTCTCAATCACAAACATTATATGAGCGGAGCTGCTCATGGGACCTTCAAATCTGAGTCACAATTCCCACCCCACCCAGGACAGTTTGCACAGCAGGGTATATCTACTGCATATGTAATAATGTGTGTTAATTATCTTATTTGGGGTGAAATAAATAATATAAAACCTTATAGTGATTTTCTTTGATGTTAGTGCAAATGAATTTTGTCATCCCTATTGTAAGTACAGTGGAACCTCGGTTGTCAAATTTAATCCGTTCCAGAAGACCGTTTGACTTCCGAAACGTTTAACAACCGAGGCGCAAAGGACTGTCAGCAATGAGAAAATGGAAAAACACGCAGTGGAAGCTGTTCAACTTCCAAGGTGCATTTGAAAATGGAAGCAATTACTTCTGGGTTTTCGGTGTTTGGGTTCTGAAACGTTTGGCTTCTGAGACGCTCGAAATCCGAGGTTCCACTGTATTATTTTGCAGTCAGATTCCATAACTGGTGGACCTAGTGGGTCTTTTCACACTTAATGTACCCAATCCCATGGTTTGGAGGATTGAATATGGAGGATGGAACAGGCCTCAGATCCTAGTTTTGTAAAGGCGTTCCACACCCTAGTCTTATGAAGGACATTAATTTCTTTACTTTAGTAATGGTCTCCATAACTTTTAGGACAAATTCTCTCATAATTGAAGAAGCCAACACTACAGTCTACTTGAAAATATCCCGGAGCAATGGGATGAACACATCAGTGAGTGTGGAATGGGAAACACAGTCTGATACTGCATTTGGGATAAGTAAGTCAATTCATGAGGAGGTTTTTTTTAAAATTAAATATTACAAATTGGCCTAATAAAACAAGGAGAACTAAGTTGTACCCAGGAAATGACTTGACCAATGTCACTGGCTGTAAATCTATCACTGTTTTCTCTGCTGCACACTTTTTCTTCTTTTGCATTTGAGATGAGGCAATCACTTCTATAATATGGGTTTCTCTTTCTTTCCCCCCTGCCAATCCACACGGTAACTGGTGCATGTTTTCTTCTTGTTGCAGAAGGTGGATTAAGCGTGTTGTCCATTTTACAAAGTTTTGCAGAAGAACCAATATCCAGCTGGTGCTTCTTTGCAGCAGGGGACTCTCTATATGGCATATTGTTGCGGATGTACCCAGCTGTAAATTCTTCAATATTCCAGTGGCGGGGAGTTTTCGTTCCTGTTGAGGTATATATACACTGTTAGAAAACAAAGTGTTCCCATGTGAAAATAAAATGGAAAGAACATCACTCAGGAATAATCCAGATTAATGTTAGCACTGTTTCAGGACATACAACAGTAACAGGGAGCCAGTGTCCAACAACATCTGGTGGGCCTCAGGCTTCTTGAACCTGGATCTCTGCAGGCTTCACATGTTGCCAGTTGGGGCAGGGCAGGCAGGGCAGAGCTGCTCACCTGCTTTCTCAACATCAAGCTAAGGCACAAGGCACGGAGAGCTCAGCGTGGTGCCAGCACAGTGGCAGGAATGTTGGATTGGCTCCGCCAGTGCGCCTGCACTGTGCTTAGCTCTCCGCACCTTGTACCCCACCCTCTCAGCAACTGGCAGTGATGCTCAGTGTTGGAAAAGTAGGTGAGCAACTCTGCCCTGCCTGCCCTGTCCCACCAACCATTACTGCATGCTGCACCCAGGCCCTGCTTGTGGGTTTCCCATAGGCATCTGGATGATTATCTAGATGGACCTTTGACCTGATCCAACACTCTCTTCTTACATACAGAGAATCTCCTTTGGAACCTGCCTTCATCTCACTTTAATATAACATTAAATAAATGTTTTTGTTTTAAAACAATTGTTCGTGCATGGTACTAAAAGTGCTTAAGTCATCGACTCCATGATTCCCCCCCCTTAGGATTTTAGTATTGTGAATCCTCATCAATGCATGGCATTTCAAATCAATGGTGCTTCCTACCTAATAATTACTCATGGTGGAACAAAACAAGATAGACCTTCTAACAACACTGTGTACTCCTTCACCCCTGGATTCCAGATGCTACAGGTAACATTTTTAGCTCATCCAAAAGTCTTTTAAACGCAATATACTTACATAGATTTGGTGGAGTGCATTCACTTTCAGCATGCTTTCCTGTGATAGTTGTCATAGAGCTGGAAGTGGGTCCAAACTGGGCTGGAGTAAGGGGCATTCACCCCTTGTTTCCCCAATTTAAATCAAGCTCTAAGCAGCTGTCAGGAAAACCCCCTCCCCGCGGCGTGCGGCGTCACGGGAGCATTTAGAGTACAGGGATCCATGTCCGCTGTTTACGAGCTCCGCCTCCCCTTCTTCCAGTGGGAGCTCGCATTCCTTGCATTCCTCAGGTGGGGAAGGAGAGGTGGAGACAGGAAGGCGATGCAGGGGCTCAGAAGGGGTCAGAGAGCCTCAACACCACAGGGAAGGCGGGGATAGGGGTCAGGTTCCCACGCTCCGTGGTAGGTTACAGGAAGGAAGGGGGGAAACAAGGAGGGGGTTTAGAATCCTGAGGCTTTTGTGCTGGAAGAGAAACCGAAAGACTTCATTCCTGGACACTGTTGAGTACTGAGATGGACGCTTGAGACTTTGCTTCACTGTACATAGCTTTCACAATAAAGAACTTAGTTTTTAGAAGTTCTTTGCCTTGGCATGTTACTCATGAGCAACCACTGAGCGTCCTTACAGCAGCAATTAGGCATAATGGAGGAAATGACAGCTACCTGTTTTGTATCTGCTTCCCATCCCCTCTTCAGTCACAGACCTGGGTCTTTAAAATTTCATTGGGCCCCTGCACACCCGTCTCTTGCCTTCTGTTCTTCTCCATTCGCTACATTATAATACAATATTAAATAAATTAATGTGTGTCTATGCCCTGAATTTGATAAATCTTTTTCCCCTTTGCAGATCCAGACCATCTTTGTGCCAGATAGCAGTGATATAAAGTTTTTCAGTTTGGACCAAAACCACTACTTGGTTATTGCAAGTTGTATGCCTGAATCCAATTCTCTCCAGGTTGAAAGATCTTCCTTATTCTTCCTGTATAATGTGTGCTTGTTCTTTAGACTGTTGAGATTAACATATTCAGAACTTTTGCAGCATTCTGAATTGTTTAAACCAGGGGTCCCCAAACTAAGGCCCAGGGGCCGGATGTGGCCCAATCGCCTTCTAAATGCGGCCCACAGACGGTCTGGGAATCAGCGTGTTTTTACATGAGTAGAATGTGTCCTTTTATTTGAAATGCATCTCTGGGTTATTTGTGGGGCATAGGAATTTGTTCGTACTTTTTTTTCAAAATATAGTCTGGCGCCCGACAAGGTCCGAGGGACAGTGGACCGGCCCATGGCCGAAAAGGTTTGCTGACCCCTGGTTTAAACATCTGAGTAGAAATAATGTACCAAATTAAATTTGATGTAATTGAAGTAAGAACATGGGGGTAATTTCTGTCGTTGTTCAATAGTTTGTAAATTGACTGCAGATGCTTATATATTTT